>NW_015387279.1:648381-673575 GCF_001527695.2 Protobothrops mucrosquamatus | reverse complement strand
ATTTAATTGTATTAGGCTGAGCGTAGACCTTCCCCTCCAGTTTTACTATTCCGTTCCTTAATAAGATGAAAAATTATATTTTCAGCAAGATTGATCAGAGAAGACTCTCTGGGCCACCAAGAAAAGCTCAGCTTGCCCCTTGTTGCTTTAGACCAGGGGTTTTCAACTTTGGCAACTTTAAGACTTGTGGGCTTCAACTCCCAGAATTCCTCAGCCAGCAAAGCTGGCTGAGGAATTCTGGGAGTTGAAGTCCACAAGTCTTAAAGTTGCCAAGGTTGAGAACCCCTGCTTTAGACTCTCTTCATTTAGACAGAAGAGCTGCTGAACTCAAGTACTTGGAGGTAGCTGGTGCACTGCCTTTTTCTATAGGATTTTCTGGGGTTCCTGCTTTCAGAGGCCCTTTGGTTGGACAAAGAATGACTAATGCATTGTGCCTTGCAACATTCTTGGATGTAAAACTGTGAATAGAAAGTTGGGGTATAAATCCAATTAAATAAACTGAGCTTATTTCTCATTTTAAAAGGTAGGTGGATCCTTGGGGATGCACTAGAATCTTGGGTCAATAGAAAGAAAAGAAATAGAGGGTTGGAGAGCACCTCACCCACCTGGGCTGATCTTAAAAAATGCTAAGAACTCTCAGTCTTTATCTGGAAAGGAGATCAGTGGAAAACCAACATGCCATTGTCTTTCCTTAGAGGAAAGGGGTCCCGCAAGCGGCAGGCAAGCGTGCTGAGCTTTATTTGTGCATGCGTGGGATTAGGTTGTGCAATCATCCCCTACCCTTCCCCGCCACTGCCGCTGCTGGTCCGCAGACCCCAAAAGGTTGAGGACCGTTGCCTTAGACTTAGAGCATTATTTGAAAACATATAGCAAACATCTCAGTTAAAAATCCCTCTGCATACATTTATTTGCAGCATTCGTAAGTATGATGGTGAAAAACCTATATAACTGTATAATTTTCATCAGGAGTCTGGACATGGTTGATCTATTGTATAAGTAATAATACAATCACATGCATTTCTTGCCTCGCAATCAGTAGTGCTGCTACATCCGTATTTTTGTCCCTTTTTCTCCTCCCTTCAGCAGATAGTTAACAATATGGAAAAAATATATATTCATCTATACTATAAAGTTACTGTAAAAACAAAGTGCACTGTCTCTTTTTAAAAGAATGTTAGAACTCCTAACTCATTCAGTGCTTTTACTACTACTATCTGAGTAATTCTTAATGCGTACAGAAACTTGAATATAAGCACACAGTTAAGACTGTACTAATTAATGAATATCCCAATATGAGAATAGAACAGTTACAGCTTTTTATCTTCTTTTTTTCTCCTTTTTTACCAATGTAGCCCACACATCTAGGGCTCAGATACATGAACTAAGCAATGCCCTTCAGAAATTGTGCCTTTATTTAGTTGTGTTCTCCAAAGGTCTTCATGCCATACTTGATGAATCTGCAAAAATAAAGAAGCAAGCAATAACTGTAGGCCAATCGAAAGGTGATCCACATTAAATTACAACAAAGGAATGGCATAATGATTATGAAAAGCTTAAGCTTTCTGGGAATACATTTAATTAAAGGTTAACACTGATTGCAATTATTTTGATGAAGATCCTAGAAATCCATTGCTAGCACCAGTGTGAGACACATCTGCCATGTCTCTTGGGATCGTAGCCCAACTCCACTGTTAATGCAGAAGCAGCCAGACCAACTGGAAGAAATGAACAATAAGCTCTGACTCAAAAAAAAATTTAAAATAATCTGAAAATAAAATTGCAGGGGCTGGTAGAGAAAAGACTTCTCAAGATCCAGCGTACTTCTGGTCGTTTAAGGATCTCTTCATAAACATACAAAGGAGCCCTAAAAAGATCCACAGTCCAATATATAGATCCACACATGGAGAGAAATGTCGAAATCATTAAATCAGATTGGTCAACACAGGTCACAGGTAAATTACAAAAGAATCCTTGCAAAGTTACAACTTGAAAGCAAATATAGCTGGAAGAGGTTGGAGGCTTTTTGAAAGCATGAATTATCCTTCTCTTCAGTTAACTAAAATGAAGCAATCCTTCCCCACATGCCCCCCCCTCTTTTCTAATGAGAGCCATGACAATTTGATAAATTTCCCCTTGGGGTTTGGAAATTCCTGTTCTTGAATGTCAGGTCATAGGTGGGAGTACCTTTGCTCCCAGGGACTGCAGATTATAAGTTTACAGTCCTGGTTCTGAAGAATGCTTTCCTAAATAAGATGCAAGGGCATTGCAAATAGGGTGGGAGTGCGCAACAGAAAACAGCTCTGTCATCTCTTAAAACAATTTGATTGGAATGATTTATTGGTAATTGTGTTTGTAATTCCCCTGCTGGCTTCTATGCATTGAACTTTAAAGGGCTGGAGCAGTATTACTTGATTGACTGAGCAGAATTACACTGAGATTTTTTTCTGCCCCCTCTAATATATGCAAAGGGCAGCAGTCAGTCCATAACAGTTTTGTGAAGAGCTGTTGTTAAAATGAACATAAGTGCATACTATTTTTTCCATATATGTATTGACTGATCCAATCAGCAAAAGCAGCAACATTTGTATAGACTCCTGGGTAGCCTTTTCTTCCACAACCAAAGCCCCAGCTGATTATTCCATTAAGGGTGTAGTAGCTTGAGTCTTTTGCAGGACAAACCAGTGGACTTCCAGAATCACCCTAGTGAAAAGGAATATGACGTATGTTAACAAAATCTGTTTGTCAAAGAAGTATGTTTTCACAGATTTTCACTACGATCTTAGCTTATATGTTCTGCATGAAATTTTCTGGAGCTGTGGTGGCATAGTGGTTAGAATGTAGTATTGCAGGCTGACTCTGCATTCCACTGCCAGGAGTTCAATCCTGACCGGCTCAAGGTTGACTCAGCCTTCTATCCTTCCGAGATCAGTAAAATGAGGACCCAGATTGTTGGGGGCAATAGGCTGACTCTGTAAACCGCTTAGAGAGGGCTGTAAAGCACTGTGAAACAATATATAAGACTAAGTGCTATTGCTATTGCTATTGTTATTTCAAATATCAATTGACTCATAGTGACTACATGGACACCTCCATCTCTTTTCTGATACAGTATAGAAGTTGTTTGCCATTGCCTTCCTCCAGGGAGTTTTTTCATCTTCCCAATCTAATCTACAGCCGTGGAATTTCCCAGTAGTCTCTGATTCAAATACTAACAAAGACAAACCCTGGTTAACTTTTTCAAGACCTGCCAAGATTGGCAACCCGTGGCAACAAATAAGGAGTTAAGAATATAACTCCTGTTGCCATCCCATCATTATTTTCTGGTTATTTATTATTCCTCACCATTTATCAGCAAATGAAGATGGATCCTGCTAAGTTCTGAAGGCAATGCAAGACAGCAGATGTTTGCTAATCTATTCTTCCTGAAAGATGCACATTTTAAGGAGACAGGTCTGCTAAATAAATCATAGGAATTGCTTCCTCAATTTTTCCAACAAGCGGTTTTCATAACAGAACATTTCTCGTTAAGTAATCTATCAAACAACATTTTTTATAGGGAACAAGAACCATGTTCCTTTGTCATTGCTTATTTTATTATTGTATTATTTTACTTCTGTTCTGTTTACACGTCTTTCATTTTTCTTGTTATTATTGTAAGCCATCTAGAGTAGCCCTACAGTGAGATAGGCAGCAAATAAATTCAACAGATAAACAAAGAAACAAACAGTGTTCGGGCAATATGGCTGAATAGGGTGTTCCCATTAATATCAAAGCCTCCACATCTCTCTTTGTTCCATTGTAATCCATCCTATTCTATGGAGGTATGAATAGGGGATTTCTCTGCATATTTGTCTAGGACAGGAGTCTTCAAACTTGGCCCTTTTATGACTTGTGGACTTCAACTCCCAGAATTCCTCAGCCAGCATGCCTGGCTGAGGAATACTGGGAGTTGAAGTCCACAAGTCATAAAAGGGCCAAGTTTGAAGACCCCTGGTCTAGGATATATCCTGGGAAACCCACTAGATCAGGATCTTCCAACTACCCTCAATCAAATGTGCAGAAAAGTCCCCGTCATATTTGCTCACTTAATAAGGGAAGATGTTAGTGGAGAGGGGAGGCAGAGGTGACAAATGCAAAAATATAGAGGCAGGCTGATAGAAAGGATAACATTTCTGCTGCAAAAATCTGGAGTATGATTTTCATCACCTCTTTGCTGGCATCTAATGGATGTTCAGATTTTTGCAGCCAACTTCCTAGCCAAAACATACCCTGCATTAGATATGACTTTTTTTGTTGGGTGAACAAAAAACTTGAACAGAGGTACATTAATTCTCTGTGAAACAGTCCTGTTGTCGTCATCTTAGTATTATAGGAGAGCTTCAGAATTTGTGAAATGCATATATTCCATAGGCAGCTTACTGTACATCCATCCTTTCCTCCTCCTGCAGGAAACCCAGCACAAAACATCTTTTCGTTCACAACACCAGGATAGTTCTCATAGTATTTCTGACATTCTTCGGAAACCAAAATAGGAACTTTGAGTTGGTGCAGTTTACTTGACTGTGCTCCATCTTGAGGTGAAAGAGGGGGGAAACAATCGTTTACAATGAAGAAAGCAATCAGGAGGACTTTAATGTTTAAAAGGAAGATAGCAACTGATTTCATAGAACCCTTGGTCTAATTTCAAAATCCCTCCATGAAATCACTCTGGGCATCTGGCAAGAGTGAACAAACCTCCCTGAAAAGAAGGAGGAGAAAGTGATAACAAAAAAAAGAGGGGAATGGGAGGCAAAATGAAAAAGGGAGGCTTGCCTACCACTGGTTTGGCCTTGCGTGGGACCCCCCAAGAGATTGCCTATCAGGGAATGTAATTCTTGATATAAAAAGGATCTTCTAACCCTGGCTTATGTCTAACACACTGACTTGATATGTGTTATGTTATCATTCTTGCACTCTACCTTTACTTGTTTTCTATAGCTTTTTTTCATACACTCCCTTGGTTGAAGAATTGGATAAGAATCATTCTGGCTAATCAATGAAGAGAATGTTCTGATGGAAGGGGAAATGCTCACCTTCATACTGAATGCCCCATCCTGTAATGACACAAATCCTTGAAGGTTCAATCTTCTTGTTTTGCTCTGGAAGGCACACTGGATGAACATAATGATTGAATTCTAAAGGCTCAGTAAGTTCCACTAGAGCAATGTCTGAATCCAGAGTACTGGTGTTAAAATCCGGATGTGTGATGTACTGCTTCACCAATCTTTTCTACACATGGGGAAATCATGGCAGCATGTTATATGAGAATTTATGCTCATGTATATTGGATATGCTTATCAACTTGGGTGCATGCCAGTTGATCTGTCTGAGACATTGATACAGCAGAGTTCAATATAGGTAGTCCTTGACTCATGGCCACTTTTGGGATCATAATTTCTGTTGCTAAGCAGGGTGGTTATTAAATGAGATTAAGTGAGATTTTATTTTATTTTTTACCACAGATAGAATAGAGCAGAGCAGAGCAGAGCAGAACAGAACAGAACAGAACAGAACAGAACAGAACAGAATAGAATAGAATAGAATAGAATAGAATAGAATAGAATAGAATAGAATAACAGAGTTGGAAGGGACCTTGGAGGTCTTCTAGTCCAACCCCCTGCTCAGGCAGGAAACCCCATACCAGGGGTAGGCAACCTCGCTCTTTTATGACTTGTGGACTTCAACTCCCAGAATTCCTGAGTCAGCATGGCTGGTTCAGGAATTCTGGGTATGTAAGTCCACAAGTCATAAAAGAGCCAAGGTTGCCTACCCCTGCCCTATACCATTGTTAAGCAAATAACTGCAGCTAAGTGATTCGCGCATTTATTAAGCATATCCATTTCCCCAATTGATTTTTGTTTGTTGGAAGTTGGCTGGGAAGGTTACAAATAGCAATCAGGTGACCTCAAAACGCTGTAACCATTGTAAATACACGCCAGTTAACCAAGGCCCTGAATTTTGATCCCACGATCGTGGGAGTGCTGCGACAGTTGTGTGACATACTGTAAGTCGTAGGTCACTTTTTCAGTGCCATTGTAACTTTAAACAGTTACGAAACAAACGTTTGTAAGTCGAGGACTATCTATAGCTGTTTAGAAAGAAATCTTTTCTTTTCATGAGAGGCAAGAACCAGTGAGAGAATAAGATAGGCAAAATAGTAATCCACTATAGAAATCCAGTGCAAATCAGGCCGTATTATAAATAAGCATAATACTTTCGTGCAAATCTTTTGCTTGCTTGATGCTTCTACCTTGTTACTTAGAAGTAGAGAAAATAACAGGCATAAAGTTATGAAAGACTACCTGCTCCTTATGAGAGCAATAGTATAAGAGTAGTGCAGGAGGGAAGCATTCCCTAAGTCAGTGGTTCTCAACCTTTTTAATGCCGCGACCCCAACCGGTCGTAAGTCGAGGACTAAACCGGTCGTAAGTCGAGGACTAAACCAGTCGTAAGTTGAGGACTAAACCGGTCGTAAGTCAAGGACTACCCAACCGGTCGTAAGTCGAGGACTTTCCCTGCCCAGGAGCGCCATGCATGCGTGGTTCCGCCCCCTGCGCCGGCCGAGGCATAGCTGGCAAGCGGCAGAGACAGAGCAGGCCGACCACCAGCTGGCCCAGCCCAAGGGAGGTAAGGCACCCGTTGGAAAAGGGAAAAAAAAATGGCGGACAAAAAAAATGGCGGACAGCCTTGCTTGGCGACCCCCATGAAATGGTCGATCGACCCCAAATGGGGTCCCGACCCACAGGTTGAGAACCACTGCCCTAAGTGAAGGGGTTAAATTCTGTGGGGCTTGCAGCATTGTGTATAACACCTGGAAGGCTGGGACTCAGACCTGGCCCCCTGTGCCTAAAGTGACCTGAACAACAACATATCCTGATTGTGGCATCAAATTGCCTGGGGACAGGAGTATGTAACTTTTTAAGTCAAAGGTTGCATTTAGGTTTCGATGCCATGCTGGGAGCCACATAGTAAAAAATGTGCAGGCCCAGAACAGATTTGATTTAGTTTTGTTTTTATCTAAACTTAAGTATTAGCTAAGATGATTTCTTCTCATGTATTTAATCATACTCGACCATCCATCACATTAAAAATAATAGTTCCCTAACTTTGAAGTTACTCCAGCCTGTACTTGTAGCATTCATTCTTAGGCTGCAAGTTATACAGCTTTGCTTTAAGTAATCTTCTCTTACACCACTGGGTGGCTAAAGAGCAAGGCTCTTTTTATTTTTATTAATTGCTATTATATAGTACAGGAAGTCTTTGACTTACAACCACACTGGGAACCAGAATTTCAGTCACTTAGCAATGCGGTTATTAAGTAAATTATAATGTGACCAGACCTAATTTTATAACCGTTTTCCATTTTTACCACATTTGGTAAGTGAATCTGACTTCCCCCATTTATTTATTAAAGTTTTAAAAATAAATAAATAAAATTTTATGCCGCCCCTACAAGGTTTGCTTTTGCTTGTCAGAAGCCAGGTTGGAAGATTGCAAATCAGGATCATCTGACCGTAGGATGCTGCAACCATCATAAATATGAATCCCATTGTAACTCTAAATTGTCACTAAACAAATGGCCATAAGATGACCACCTGTAATGACGTTTTTCAAATGTACATCTTATTGTATTTGTAGATCAGTGGTGGGATTCAGCCAGTTCGCACCACTTCGGCAGAACTGGTAGCTAATTTTTTGTTGCCCAGGCCCAGAATGGACTTCCGGAAGCAGCATCCACACAGAGAACCGGTTGTTCATATATTTGAATCCCACCACTGCTGTAGACCAGTGTTTCCCAACCTTGGCAAATTGAAAGTGAGTGGACTTCAGCTCCCAGAATTCTCAACGATGGCTATGCTGGCTGTGGAATTCTGGGAGTTGAAGTCCATATACCTGGAAATTGCCACAGTTGGGTAACTCTGCTGTAGACCATTCAACTCTTCATCATCTACCAGTCTCTTCATCATCTACCAGTCAGTGCAACACAGAGTGGAACATTCGTGCTTCAAACAATGATACTCAAGATTCCCAAGGATCTGGTAATAATCAAGTCTCTACATTTAATGATTCATATTCCAATTCCTTATTTACTACTAGATAATAAAGACAATAAAAGGATAGATATTAAAAAGAAAAACAAGAACAAAAACAAAAAGCAGGAAAAACAAAGAAAGGAAATAATATCCAGAAATCAAAGAAAGACATTTTCCAGCCTAGTTGTCTTAGCTATCATAAATGTAATCCTGCAGCAGAACCAAACACTTTTAAGAGCTCTATTAGGCTGGAAACTATTTGCTGATTCAAATAGAAATCATAGCTAATAGTGTAAATACTTCAACAAAATGCTTCAATACTTAAACTGAACAAGTTTGACAAGTTTCATATTGCTTCAAAAATCCTGTAAGACTGGCTTTACCAGTATTATAAAATGCAAAATAGTTCCCAAACCATTTTAAGTTCAACTAAAAAGGATCACTTTCCTTAAAAAGAACTGAGGCTCATAGATTATAGAGTTCTACATGTTCACAATGTCATAAAGGAAAAACAACTTGTACTAACTTGGCTGCTCTGTTCTTGCTCTTTTATATCATGAGCGCCCACCACCACTCTCCACAGATCTTGATATTTTCCCCTAGAAAAACAATATAATTCAAATATTGCTTTAATCAGCTCAAGCATAGCATCTCTCATATTCCCCTATTCATTGGTAGATAAACAAAAGTACTGAATTTGGAATAAGAATCCAGTATTGATCACAAACCAAGTAAGTTCATATTTGCCACTAGGTGTTAAAATATGATTATATAATAAAAAAAATCTTCAATATATTTACTATGTCTAAAAAATGTCCAGTCATTTGATAGGGATGAAACTTCCAATTTATTCCATAGAGCCTCAGTAATGAGAAGAAATGAGAATATAAATGTTACATATAAATATTGTAACTGTCATGTAGCAACAGGCAGTCACATAACTATCAATAATTATCAAAGAGGGACTTTGTCATTAAATGGAATACATTAATATCATGCCCAGTTAATATAGTTAAAGTTGCAGAAGTTAGTTGAGAGTTAGATGCTGGTATAATGAGGTGAACCAAGCCACAAGTACGATTGCCCTGAAATTGAATCAGAATTGTATGATGACCTTACTATTCAGAATTAGAAGAAATAAAACATTGGTCTTGAGAACTGGATGGCATTTGTCACATGTATCATGATGAGTTTGATCAAATATAGGTAAAAAACATGGTAGAGGTAATTGGTTATCACAAGTACTAATTTGTTAGCTGAATCTTTTAGAGAAAGTAGGACTTAACGCCATACCCTGGTTATACCTCAATTAAACTACTGTCATGTGCTATATATGAGGCTAAGTTTAAAGGGGATTGTAGGTTTGATTGATGGAGATAGCTATCAGTTTCCTTTCAGGTACATGAAACAGCCATGTTGGTATGAAATCACTGTGTCAGACTGCCAATGTCTAGACCAGGGGTAGTCAACCTTGGCTCTTTTATGACTCGTGGACTTCAACTCCCAGAATTTCTGAGCCAGCTAAGCTGGCTCAGGAATTCTGGGAATTGAAGTCCACAAGTCATAAAAGAGCCAAGGTTGACTACCCCTGGTCTAGATTCTTAGATCAACCATAAAGACTCAATTCACATGTTGATTGGTTAGAGTTACTACATTAGGCTGATGAGCAGAAGAATTTTTTTTCCTGTGGTTGATTACTCTTATTGAATGTTATATAATGCAGCTTTATTTTAAAGTGGATCTTTAAAAATTGGATGTCCATTTTTTTTTTATGAAGATAGATGACAGGCTTCACTCATATACTATATCTGCTTTTAGTTTACAGTTTTGCTGCTATTCTTCTCCTGTTTGCTCAGCTTATATACTGAACTTAAGATGGCATACATAGCATAGCATTCTGTTATTAATTGTATGAAACGAGCTTGTTCATTAGTTAATACAGAATATAATTAATATAGAATATAGATTTAATACAGAACACAATTCTGTACTCAGTGAGATACAAAAGGAAAGTAAGGTTACAATAGTGGAGGAGGAGTGTAGCTTGTACTGGTAAATTGCAACTTTATTAATAGAGAATAGGCTATACATACTTTGGGAAATAGCACAAATGCAAATTATATCAATTATCAATTTTCCATTTATTTTCCAACACTGCTGCTGATAATTTGGTAGGAAAATGTTGAGTAAGTAGCTTATGTAAAGCCCAAGTTAATTTCTTATCAGAGTAATGGTTCATAAGTTCTAAATTACCTAATATAGGGAGTGATGTTCGGTTTTAAAATGAGGCCCTGAAAATAGTCTGCTTCTATAACTACACAATTGACTATTCCCAATGATTTTAAAGATTTTTTTTCAACCATATCAATGGAGAGAGAAAGAATCTTTTTTATTATAAGCCGTCATCCAGTCCCGAAGTTAGCTTACATCTTTCAGTTAGATCTTGATTAACAGGATTGAAATACTGTTTCATGCATGAATATATAGGGATTGTTACAAGCTCCCCAGTAACTGCTAGTGCAAGTAACTCTTGCACTAGCAGAGAAAGATCAAGAGCTGCCAGAAAAAAAATCAACTTTATTTTTAACATAATAACATAAGTGGATAAAATACTGAATTTGTCAAATCTAAAAAGGGTTGTTGATGACTGAAACTTAGTTGGATAAATACTTTTGTGCTGTAACAGCCACAAAGAAAAATGCATAAGAGAAAGTGTTTTTAAGCATAGGGTCAACAAATTACTGCAACTCTTTATTTTCTTTAAAAATATATATTATTTATAGAACTTGTTATCTAACCCACCTCCCATGTTTTAAACTGATAGTTCAGACTCACCATTAGATGGTTACTTGGCTAAATCAAACCTTGAATAAGTAATATAACTGTTTCTACATAATTACAAAATAATTCTCTGAAAGCCTGTAATCCAGGAAATGTTTGTTAGAGATGCAAAAAAAAACAAAAAAAAACAAATTTAAGTTAGATTATTGCTAAGTCACCCTGGCATTAGTCAATGTGTCTACTTACCTGGACAATTGTTAGTAGATATACAGAAAGTTGCATTCTAATTTATGCATTTGTTGGTATGTTTTCTACATTGAATAGTCCCTATCAAAACTAGAGTATCCATATTGTACTTACTCTTTTTTTAAACAATGAGCAGCAGTAACCACCCAGGTTCTTGTGAGAACAGCTCCACCACAGATGTTTTCATCCAAAATCTGCAAGCTGGCCTGCCAAGGCCAGGAATGTGGCACAGCTTCCTCGCCGCCAACTATCCGACTAAAGAGAAATCTCGGCTGGTTGGATGCTAAACCACAACTATCATCTGTTAACAGAGAAAATGTAAATGTAGAGCAAAACATTCTTCATGGAAAACTTAATGCTATTTACCCTTAGCTGACTCTTTAGATTGCTTAGGCGCAGACATGTCAAACTCGCGACGTCACGTGACATTGTGCAACATATCGGAGCTTTTTCCCCATTGCCGGCAATGGGGTGGGTGTGGTTTCCCAGTGATGCGTCCGGCCCACGGGCTGGCAGTTTGACACCCCTGGCTTAGGAGTAGCTTGTATCAATTTAATATTGTACAGCTGGATCTTTACAAGCAGGGATTGGTGAGACTATTTGCTAGGTCAGTTTTTTAACCTTGAAAACTTTAAAATGGGTAGACTTAAATTCCCAGAATTCCACAGCCAGCATGGAGGTTGAAGTCCACCTATCTTAAAGTTCCCACGGTTGAGAAAGACTGCCTAGGTAAGCTATCAGTAGCAGTAGCAGCACAACAGTGGGGATTTGCCACTTTAAAAGTTGGTGTCAGGAAGAAGAAGTGTGGGAGGTGTGCAGTGGCTATCCTAAATGAAATCACTTTTTCCAAATGGATAGGTGGTCCATCAGATGACCTTCAATATGGTACCCATACTTCAATCCCTAATTATTCTACCAATGTGCAGTGGCCAAGTAAGGGCTACTGCATCCCATCTCCATCCGTCAAGAGGAAAGTCACTTCATTGTGGCCATCTAACAAGTCTTGCTAGAAAAATACTTTATGAGCCACCACTAGAGCACTGTCACTTTATACCTTTTTCTTTTATCTTCCTATTACAGGTAATCCTCAACTTACAGCAGTTCATTTAATGACCGTTCGAAGTTACAATGGCACTGAACAAAGTGGCTTATGACCATTTTTCATACTTTCGATCTTTGCATCACTCCCATAATCCCCATGATCAAAATTCAGATGCTTAGCAACTGACTCGTATTTACGACGATTGCAGTGTCCCAGGGGGGATGTGATCCACTTTTGTGACCTTCTGACCAACCAAGTCAATGGGAAAGCCAAATTCATTACCGACCGTGTTGCTAATTTAACAATTGCAATGATTCATTTAACAACTTTGGCAAGAAAGGTCGTAAAATGAGGCAAAACTCACTTAACAAATGTCTCACTTAGCAACAAAAATGTTGGGCTCAATTGTGGTCATAAGTCGAGGACTATCTGTATAATGGACCCCTTTGTGTAATCCAATAGATTGAGGTTCTGATTGGCCAATATTCTATAAAATAATTTACAAAAATTCAGGTTTCTAATCTGTGAGGTTCATTCTTAAATAAGTGGGTTCATCCATGAATTACGTATTAGCATAACACAGTTTCCATCAAGATTTGGTGAGTGATGATAGAATGCTTACAGAAATTTTGCATAATTATTGTTTTGCATGTGTTAGGCTACAGTATATGTCACATTTGTGCCAAGAATATTTAACAAATTAAATTCTGGATTTCTCTCTGCTTTCCTTTTCCCCTTCTTTGGGGCTATTAAAGAGATTCCCATGAGAAGCATATTTACCAGGCATGTCTGTTTCATTTGCAGGCTCACTGATTTCTTCAAGTATCACTCCACTGCTCGAATTTGTTGTGTTTAAATCTAACAAAACCAGAAGAACAAGCACACAGAGGCATTCTCAGAATTCCTGTAATGAATGTTATTCAGCTTTCACCAGGAAAGATAAAAATTCAACTTACAACTACGTGTATATGCAGAGAAGTAACTGATTTAATTTATGGTCTGTAATTTGGCCACAATGGCTTAATTACACTTACATATTTTGCCTATGTTATTACACTAAAGGTGTATCAGTACAAAGGACAGCTTGAACCTGGAGTGGCAGATGAAATTGGTACATGAAATCAATATTAGTGTACTAGTGGTTCTTAATTAGTATCACCATTGCTTCATTCTCTTAATACTTAGGACCAGATTTCCTCAATCTGAAGTTGTTAATATTGAATGCCCAAATCTGAAGAGTAGCAGGTTGTGGAAAATCAGGTTTAAGATATGTCATGTACCATGATTTTAGATGCATAGAAGACATTGTGGTAAATTTAGAGTAGCAGGTTTTAAACCTGGCTCCAAAATACAATACAGTGGCCACCATGACCAGCTAATTAGGAGCAAGATAGAGCAATTTCAGATAATGTCTTATGCCAAGCCATTGGTGGACCATCTAGCCCAATATTGTCAGCACTGATTCACAGGCTGTCTAGATTTTCAAGTAAGAATGTTTCCACCCCTATCTGGACATTCCAGGGACTGATTTCTGAATATGATCTGAGGGTTAGAAGCCATCCATGCTAACAATTTTGTGGCTTCATCTAGATAAGGTTATGGTGATATAAATCTGTCCATGTTAATGATAAATTGTACTAGTTATAACTGGGTGATTGTATTAATCACTATTCTGGATAGGCTCCAGAGCTGGTAAACTTTATACTTCACTTCATTAATTCAAGTAATACATTAGAAAGGCAGGAGAAATGTGATTAAAGTATAAATTATGACTTGATTTAGAATAAAAATGTATTAATGATCCACTGAAATCTAGCAATTTGAAAGCAGTTTGCTGCTATAAACAACATACTGAAGTGGACAAAATATACTATGCATATGTATGGAGAACTAAGACACACATACTGTACACACAAACAATTGTTTTTACCTGCAACATCAATGAAGAAAAATACGGCTTTGAACCCACTGTAGGTCTCTGTTTCATCAGAATGAAACTGGATAAGCATGGTGTTAGAGGAACTCAAAACTGGTGCTGGGACAGCAAATCCACATGATCGAGCTAAGAAAATGAAGAATGAATGAATGAATGAATGAATGAATGAATGAATGAATGAATGAATGAATGAATGAATGGTAAGATGATAACAGCAAACTGCCACTTTTTAAAAGATAAAATACTAAAATCTTCTCAATGAATGAGCATTCTACATACGTATATAGAGGATACAACTAATGTTTGTAGCTGTGTGTTTGTAGTAGGTTTTGCTTGGTTACCTGCTCCATTCAATGTCAATTACTTTGAAATTGCCAATAACCTAATATTAGACTTTGTCAATTTTATTGATCCAACCTGTTAAAGACCCAGGAGAAGACCCTCTAATATTGAAAGACACATGTCAAGCTGTGCCTGTGAGTTTCCAGCACCTTTGGTGCCCTGTGCTATTTTATTTTAATGTTTCCACCCCTTTTAACATTTGTAAAACTTCAGGTATTATTCAAGGGCATAATTAACTCTATTAAGTAATCAGGTAATAATTATCACTTCAGAAAAGTGCAGTTACACTGCAGATGTGATTTCTGTATCATTATTTTTTCTGATGATGAATTTGAAATACATAATAAAACACCAGAATAATTCATAATTCCAGTATCTAGCTTATCACATCCTGCTGTCAAATTCAATTAATTTAAAGAAACATTTTTATTCAGGAATATTCTGAGAGATTGTATGCGCCTGGTGCTATTTGGATTTCGAGCAATGATACTATTTGTCTAATTTCTGAGCCAGGACCTCCACAAGAAGTTTTTCTGAGTCCCTCCATCTAACTTGCTTTTCTTAATCTCCATCAGTAGCTGACAAATGAATCTTTAAAGAGCTTTCCTTCCTTGATTTGAAGGTGAGCGTTTCACTTTTCTGAAGCTTCCTGCCTGGTGTGCCTTGTATGTCATTAGGCAGGTTTAATGAAGTGGAAGGTACCTGATAACCTAGGTATGGGGGAAAGTGTCCACAAGAGTCCTGCCTCAGTTTCACAAGAATCTGGTCCATTACTCAAGTTATCCTATTCCTCAGCGGCTGGTACCTGAGGAGGTACAAGGAGCTGCCTCCTTTGCCTCCATGCTCAAGGCAGTCTCTGAGTATCTGTCTCTAACTGGGGTTTTTTTAACTGAACATTGGTCCAGCCCTTTAAGAATTATTTGCTATAGCCCCTGTCAACTTACCGATTGTCTTTGATTTCAATTATTTCCAGGGAGCAAAGCAAAAATTAGTTCTATCCTACCTGGAGTAACCCATACATCCTTTCAGCCATATCCCATTTATTTACCTCAGGTCCCAAGTTGAGACTAACATGGTAGACAACAATATCTGTACTTTACATAGAATTACTGGAGGATACTTCACCTGCATTATCTCAATAATCTACAAAATAGGGCCATACAAGGTTCTGCAGTGTTTTTATTACAGTACTGCAAATGATGGATTCAGATTATATGTAAGAGATAACCACCAATATGGTAGAAGAACTCAGACAAAGGTAAATGGAAAAGCATGAATTTTGCAGCTGATAGCTGGCACCTATAAAGCCAATCAACTATACCGGCATTCTTAATTTAGTTCCTCTCTGTACATACACAAGAACCATTAGATCTGAATCAACCCACAATTCAGAAAGGAATATAACAAACCTATTTCTTTCTCCTTTGCAACATGTTCGTAGACTGTCACTGAGTCATAAGTGCAGTCTTCATTTTCTTCCAATTCAAAGTGTTCATAGACAAGCTTCAGAAAAATAAACACAGGAAAGAATTAAAATTCATGCAAAACAAAGGAGTTTGATTTTAAATAAAAAATGTTTTTCTATTCTTTTTCTTAAGAGGTCTTACTGTTATCAAACAGTTAAACCATTGGTCAAACATAGTGCTTAAGAAAAAACTCATTCAACAAAGGACAGGCAAATGCTATTCTCCTCTTCCCAAGAAAATATGCAGAAGATTGGGTTGCACATCATTAAAAATATTTAAAAAATCATTTTACAAATATTTAATTCAAAACATCTAGAGTTTAATTTACTACTATTTAATATACTGGCAAATTTCAAAATGAGAATAGCAATATCCTTGCGTGGCCCAAACTTTTAATACTTCAACGATCAGGATTGATACAGAAATAAACATTTACTTATGGGATGTAATCAGAGACATAGGATAAAAGCCAGGCTGATGATAGTCAGTCTCGATACTAAAAATTGAACCAACTCAAACATGCATAAATTCTGACTGAAAGAAATATTTTATGCATGTGACTTATACCTTAACAACATGATTTTTTGGAGCATGAACAATCCATTGACATTCTGCCAGGTTATCATATGCTTCAGGATAGTGCATGCTTTGCACTGTTCCTTCTTTAAAGAGAACTGCTAGAGGTCCACAGCCAGAATCTAAAAAGAAACCAACATTTCTTCAATAGAATAGAATAGAATAGAATAGAATAGAATAGAATAGAATAGAATAGAATAGAATAACAACTTTATTGTCACTTTGAATGTACACTAATCGGCATACATTAAAATAAAATTTTGTTGCATATAGCTCTTAAAGGGTCACCACCTCCAATAAATATGACAAACAAACAAACAAACAAACAAACAAATAAATACAGAATTATGCATATATCCACATATATTATATGACACAGAGAAATAACCTGTTTCAAACATTTAGAAGGTTATGTTGTCCTATCACACTGTGGAATATATGCATATATTTGTGATATATTGTACATTAAAATTGTACAAAATTGCTCTTTGAATATTACCATTATAGTGCAGGGGTCCCCAATCCCCAGTCCTTGGACCGGTACCGGGCCGTAGCATGCCAGCAACCGGTCCGCACAAACAAGCAAAGTCCATCCCCAAGATGCAGGCAGCACACAAAATCATGCACTCTCCGGTCCATGGAAAAACCTTTCTCCACAGAACCAGCCCCTGGTGCCCAAAAGGTTGGGGACCTCTGTTATAGGGAAAGAAGTATTACTTAGAGGATGAATGAAAACAGTTTTGAAATGGATAATGTTATTACAAAGGGTGTAAGAAGATATTTGAATAGTGGATAGATAGTTTGGCCTTGCTTGTAGTGGTATCTCTTTTGTCAGAGTGGTCAGTTCTAAAGTTGATATGGATTGGTTCATTTGTATCAGTAACTGCTCGGTTCTTGAGTTTAAACATCTTATTATATGTAAAGTCAGTTCATATCTCAATTCCATCCTGTCTTGTGATAGCTTAAGTTACTCCTCAAGGACCTTGATAATGGTACTTCTTCGTGACGTTCAGGAATTCAGAAGTTCAAAACCATAAAGACCACATTTATCTCTTGAAAGGGAAGGAGAGAGGAATGAATGCAGGATAGTTATGGCTCCAAATGTCAAATAAAGAATAATCTGAAAATGCACAATGGACTGGTCGAGAGCATTAATATTTACCTAGAAAACTAGCTGGCTTAATAGCTAGGTATGTCATGGTAAATCCAGTTCCTTCTTCCTTGTTATCTGAGACAAATTTCAATCTTACGCTGTTTGAACCAATCAAAATAGGTAATGGAAGGTCCATTCCACACAATTTCCCTAAAAGACATAAATGTAGAAATGAAGATATTGATACTTATAGACATGGATATTATTATTATTGTTGTTGTTGTTGTTGTTGTCGTCGTCGCACATTCATCCCTTACAACTTTCAGAGATTAATTTTAAAAAATGTGTGGTCATTTGTTGAAACATTCTTACCACTTTGAATATATGGATGATTTTTCTTTCCATGCCATAAAACTCCCAGCTTTAAATTTTCTTTGCAGGTTCAGTTCAATAAAGTGTCAAGTAATGCTGACTTTTGAATAGTAGATTGTTTTGATGGTCAAAGAAATCATATGCAAACGTCAACAAAGAGCCATGGTGGCGCAGTGGTTAGAATGCAGTACTGCAGGCTACTTCTGCTGACTGCCGGCTGCCAGCAGTTTGGCAGTTCGATCCTGACCGGCTCAAGGTTGACTCAGTCTTCCATCCTTCTGAGGTTGATAAAATGGGGACCCATATTGTTGGGGGCAGTGCTGACTCTGTAAACCTCTTAGAGAGGCTGTAAATCACTGTGAAGTGGTATATAAGTTTAAGTGCTATTGCTATTAATAGCAGAATCCTTTGTTTTTAATTAGAAGCCAGCTTTTGGCTATACATTTTGAAGACAAAACTTACCAATGAGTCTATCATCCATAGAAATCACTGACAAAGAATCATAGTCACAGAATGCATCTGGCTCCACATCAAAATGAGAAAAATTCAACACTATATGCCTCCCTTCTGGAACAGATAAAGTCCAAACGCAGAGCCTAGATTGAGAAAACATTGAGTGATTGCTAGTTGAAAATTAAACCATGAATTAAGCACAGGTGCACCAAACCATAGACAAAACAAAGAGGTAATTTGTTTCTTCCACCTTCCCATGCATATTATATTAAAATCCAGTTAAATACACATAACCTTCCCCCCATGCACACATAATAATAATTTTAGATCTCTAACAAAACCCAGTGAGATTTTAGATTTGCTTCTGAAAAACTTAATCCAAACAGCATAAGAAGACTTTCACAGACTAGTGAAAGATAAGATAAATGTTATGGAACATGCATAAAGTATGAATGTCTATACTAACTAAGGTATACAGAAGTCATAATCATATAAGACATTTTTAAAAGAAGGTTCATTGCTTGCTTTATTTACTGAATAACCCAGTACACAAACATACTTTACTTACCATGTTAAGTCACGTTTGCTTAACCATGAATTAGCTGATAAATTATAATCAGCTTAGTTTGCATAAATTCAAGCCCATTATCTGGGTTTATATAACAACAAATAAAGTACATTAAAGTTTAGGGATTATCCTCACATCCTGCTAACCATAGTTAGAAGATATCTCACTATTCTAAAAATGACATACCTTTAGGTTGTCAAAGGATTTTGACTAATTAATTAATTGATAGTTGAGTCCCTTTGAACCCATGCATGAAGACAGAGCAAACGTGAACAAATTTATTTTCCTATCTTTCAAAACTCACTTTTTCCTCAACTCCAGCACCATTCCAGGTTATGAAAAGGAGTTGATAGTTTATAATTTTTCCCACTAGCAACTGGTGCTCAGTTGGAGGAGAAGTGAATTGTAGGAACCATTATTCATTTTTCTTAACTTGTCCTGCATGAAATCTGTAAGGACAGTACCGATCTCCTGTAACATATTCTGAGGGAGAATATGGCTAGGGTTTCAGGCACCAGAAATTATTCTGGCATTATTATTTTTTTGCCAAATTAAAGATGAAAAGAATGAAGATTAATATGGCCATGAGAAAATGCCCTTAATATATTGTATGAATGAAGTCATACTTTTAATCTTCTGAATTTTGTCACTCTATTTGGGTTTACATAATTAAGAATTCTAATTAAATATACAGGTAGTCCTCGACTTATAACCATTTGTTTAGTGACAGTCTCGAAGTTACAATAGCACTGAAAAATGGGACTTATGACCTATTTTCACACTTATAACTATTGCAGCATCCCCACGGTCATGTGATCAAAATTCAGAATTTGGCAATTCATATGCGCAGTGTCCCGGGATCACATGATCACCTTTTTCTACCTTCTGACAAGCAGAGTTAATGGGGAAGCCAGATTCATTTATCAACCATGTTACTAACTTAACAACTGCAGTGAGACACTTAACAACTGTGGAAAGAAAGGTCATAAAATGGAACAAAACTCACTTAACAACTACCTCACTTAGCAACTGAAATTTTGGCCTGCATTATGATTGTAAGGCGAGGACTACCTGTAATAACTTTGCTGCAATAGAGTATGGATTGAGAAGGGCTATATGCAACAATCCAGGGTAACTGAGCCTCGAAAATGGCAAATAAATAAATATTTAACTACTTACTGGTTATCCTGATAAAAATGCTTTGGGAATTCAGGAAAAATCAATTTTCCTTCACTGCCAGAAAGTGCACCATCTTGAATGTTACACGATGCTGTATTGTGAATATATAATATGTTATCGTGGATCATTTCAATTAAACCAAATACTTATTGATTTTTTTTTATTTGTATTGCTGTCCTCAAGAGTTCAAATTCTAGAATCTCTAGCCAATCATTGCTAGGAATTTTGGAAGTTGACATCTAGCACATCTGGTAGATTATTTTCTTCACTTTTTCTTACTTAGGCACTTTAACCTTGTGCTTATTTTGTATTTTTACTTCCTCAAAAATAAAGTAACAGCATAGGAAGTCTAGAGAAAAGAGCTCTTTAAAAAAAAATGTAATTTTAGAATGACCCCCTTTTTTATCGTACAACGTTTGTTCCTTATTGTAAAGATATAATGAATTCTATTCTTTCACTGACGTACTTAAATTTCGAAGAGACCCCCTCTAGGTTTTTTACGCGTGTGTATTCCAAGAAGTCCAAAGGTCCCGAAAATTAAACCTCTTGGAAACGTCCTTGAGTCAGTGTACAGGAAAGATATGTTCCGTTACACAGCTACAGCCCTTCCGTATTACTCTTTGCCAATTGCAAGAGGGAAGACAAGAAACAGTGTGTCAGCTGGATGCCCTAATATAATGCTTGTCAAATGGGATAACAAAAAATAAAAAATGTAATCGTGCTTTGAGTAAAATTCAATTCTGTAGAATTAGAGGAGGAAAGCTGCTTAGCTCCAGGAATTAAGGACTTGTTTCAACTTTTGGTCCATAGCGTAAAAATTCTGGAATCCAAATAAGCCAGCATGGCTCCCATATTTAAAGATTATTTCACTAACCTAATCTATAAAATAAAGACAGTGAAGACATGCATTCGGAGACAAAGCCAGTTCTTAGTTTTCATTTCAAGGGATGGCAAAGTTTATCTGCTGAAATTCCTTACCAAATGAGACTATGCAAAAGGCATTGCAAATTAATCAGCATAACTGCAGTGAGAAGCTAGTAAAACTAAAAGTAAAACTCAAGAATAGCTATAAACATTCTTGAAGTTCACCTTTCTTCTTCCTATCTTATTTCAAGAGCTGCTTATTTAAATGTTACCCAAATATATCAACTTTAAATATTTCTGTCAACGCTGCTAGCATTGGATGCTCCTGCTCTGACAACTGATGAAAATACAGCCATTTTCTCTTCTCCTTTAACATGCTTTTCTTTACTTTTAGAATTCAGGTGCAGCAGGCGGGGTTGGGATGTAAGTTCAGTTAGCCATAATAATAATAACGCTGCCATGGGAACTCAAGGATGAGCTGATAACGTTTTGGCGAGCTGAGGAGCTGAGGAGAAAGCCCGCACATGAAGCTAATTGGGGGATGTGCTTTATGACAGTTTATTGGGGGTGGGAATTGTGCTTTGTTACTTTGTATCAGGGGGAAGGGAATTTAGTTTTTGGGTTCAACTATGTAGTGCCGATACTTTGTTTCCCAAATAAATGTTCTTTAAGGAAGAATTTTGCCTCGAAGTTCTTTTGATGGGTTTCATCTATTGGAACCATGACAATTTCATTATACCGGTATTCAACACTTATATGGAAAAGGAATATCAGTTACTGTACTTAAAAAAAATCTGTTGAATTGAGAAACTATATAAATATAAAAAAATACAATTTTCACATTTTAATTTTGCCCTGACTGGAAATATTATCAAACATAAGCACAAAGCTGACTATAAAACATTGATCTTATCAAGAATATTCAAATTAAAAAATATCTTCTTGAAACTCTATACTCACCTACAGAACTTTTCATTTTGACATCTAATTAAAAGGAATGAATGAAATAGATTAGCTATTATATATATACAGGCAAACCTTGACTTACAACCACTATTTGCTTAAAGATAGCCTAGGAAAAAGTGATTTACAATTGGCAGTCACATGATTGTGATTGATGATCTTCCCAGCCAGTTACTCTCAATTGGGGAAGCCAAATTCACTTTACGACCATGCAATTTGCTTAACTATCATAGGATTCACTTAACAACCACATGATTCACTTAATGACTTGTTGACTTATTTAATGGCTGTGGTAAAAATGTAATAAAATTAGGTCTGGTCCCATGATGACTTGCTTAATGATTGCATTGTTTTAGAGACTGAAATTCCAGTCCAATTGGAATTTGACTGAAATAGAACTATTACCCAGGCACTTTGAAGCTGAATATTGATATTACTATAAAATAAAACCAATGACATTTGTAACAGTGCAGTGCAAAAGTTATATACTGCCTTCAGTCACTACCAATAAAGAACCTCCCACATTTAGCTTCCCATAATGCGCAACTAGCTTCTTAAAACAAAGAGATTAGCAAATGAGCTTGGAGCCCTTTCACGTACATACACTTTGCTGTATAACAAAACAAAATGAAAACCACACCCAATGTCATTCTGGCTTCTTTTTCTCACCCAATGTCCTTGCATTCAAATGAATATTGCCAATTCTGCCAGTGTGTACCAATAGAATGGCATTCACTAATGCACAAGTAGGGGATTCATGGCTTTCTCTGTGTTGCTGAACTACAAATGCCAAAAGCTATAATAGCTGGAGTTGCTGAAGGTTGCAATTCAGTGACTTTTGGAAAGTCACAGCCCTCTAATTACACATTATCAAGACAAATCTTCTTTCTCCCTACAATGAACATTCCCCCAAATCTAACATGATGAAAGAAAGCCTGTCGCCTTCTGGTACACATTTGAGTAAAGCAGAGAAGGCAAAGCAAAGCAAAGTCTGGTTCCTGAAGCAGACTCTGCTCATATAAAGCCAGATGTAACCTGACTTTATAACCCAGTAAACATAAAACATAACACAATATCATAACATAACATAAAACTAGGCACCAAACTTTCAACAGCTTTGTCAAGTAATGTGATGGCACATGAGAAAACCTTGGGAGAATGAATCAGGAGACACTCCCAAGGCAATGGCTAGATAAGAGACAGCATGATCGTGGACAGGGCAAGGGGCTCAGAAGAGACCCTCCCTAGTTTCTTAGGCCAGAGGTCCCCAATCTTTTGGATACCAGGGACCGGTTCCGTGGAGAAAGGTTTTTCCACGGACCGGAGAGTGCATGGTTTTGTGTGCTGCCTGCATGCCACGGATGGGGCCTTACTTGTTTGTGCGGACCAGTTACTGGCATGCCACAGACCGGTACTGGTCCACGGACCGGGCTTTGGGGACCCCTGTCTTAGGCTGAAAAAGAGGCGGGGCTGGGAGGATTGTACTTTTTCAGACTTGCAAGATACTTTCAATGTAGCTTTACAATAAAGTAGAATTTGCTTATCTGATTGTGATTCCCATCTGGTTTAGGCTGACAAGGGATAAGGCTGACAAGGGATAAGAAAGAGTCCCTCAAAAGACAAACATAAAAAATCAGCTAAACATAGAAATGGCTAGCTTATACTATTATGGAAAAGTAAAAAAAAAAATGAGGTTCAATGCTAATACCTTATTTTACTGCAACAGAGGGAGTCTGAAGTCAATGCCTTTTTTTTCTTTCCCTCCCCTCCACACTTCTCATTTTCCCTTCTTACATTTGGTTCCTACTACTTGCTCTTGTATTTTTGTATTTTAGTCTATAAGCTAATAAAATAAATATGTATGAGCAATAAATAAAAATTGGCTAAACATAGGCATTTTTGTTTTTATTTTGCGTGGGGAATAGTTTTGCAAAGGAGTAAGTTTCTACTCTTAACGCAAGTCATAAATTTTAATCAGGTAAAATACTATTATCAATGACCTGCTAATTGATATTAATCATGAGATAAATCACAGTATTGGTGGTATTTTGTTACTACCGGCATCTATATGCTGCTGAATCCAAGGGAGCACCTTAGTCAGATCCGTAAAAACTCCTGGAGTTCCTCTTTTCTCATACTTCCTTTGTAGATTATGAATCCAGCTTCGAGCACATCCGAGACCCCATGAAGTCACTCCAATCAGGGTCCAAGAACCATGTTCACGTTGACACACAAGTGAGCCTCCAGAATCCCCCTGCAGGAGAAACATTATTTTTCCCCAAAAAGAGACACATCTCAAACAGCACATGCAGTTCTTTACTTATTGGATCTTAAGCGAACTTTCTTTTTTGCAAACTGGTGGGAATAGGTCATTCCACCTTTGTCACATTATAAAGTTGCTTAAAAGAGGCAGTGTTGCCCAGGGAAGGGACAATGGCAGGATTGGATGTGTGAAAGACTTCACCAAAAAGTTGACCTTGGCAAGAGAGAGGAAACCATTTCAGATCCAGTTGAAGTGAGAAAATATAATTGGTCAATCTCTATCAATGGATGGACCCCTTTTTGATCCCTTCACCAAGTTTGCAATAAAAATTGCAGAACTGTGGATTAAAGAAGAATAGCTAAGCTACTGGATCCCACTGATCAATAGACTGCTTGAATAATGTGTCCTGTAGGGATAGGAGTGAAGTCTAGACACATTTGGAATTTGATTCTGTAGAAATGCATAGAACTGGCCAACAGAACTACGATTGTGAGCAACCTATTCTCTCTTAATTGTTCAAGGATGCTTCTCTGTTCATTAAAAAAAATGCAAACTACACCCTTGTTCTATGCATGACTCCACTACTGGCCATGATTGCTTTTGAATTCTATCAACATCCCAGCTGCAAAGCTCTTTCTAGCTTGGTCTATGGCAGTGATGGCGAACCTTTTAGAGACCGAGTGCCCAAAAACTGGCCCCGCCCCTGCTCCACTCCCTGCCCCCTGCCCCGCCCCCCCGTCCCCCACCCCGCCTGCCCACAGGGACCTCACTGGCTCCAGGGCCCATCGCAGATCACCCAGGCAGCCCAGCAGCGCCATGGTGGCCACGCCCTCTGCCTGCACCCCACAGCATCAACTGTACACAATGGGGCGTACAGAGTCTTGTCTACGCTGCTGGCTGCCATGTCCTTGGCTGTGCAGCTCTGTGTGGGCCAGGCTCGGGGGTGACTCTCCTCCAGGGAGACTGCTGGTGAGGAGC
>NW_015387279.1:643251-648329 GCF_001527695.2 Protobothrops mucrosquamatus | reverse complement strand
GGCCCATCGCAGATCACCCAGGCAGCCCAGCAGCGCCATGGTGGCCACGCCCTCTGCCTGCACCCCACAGCATCAACTGTACACAATGGGGCGTACAGAGTCTTGTCTACGCTGCTGGCTGCCATGTCCTTGGCTGTGCAGCTCTGTGTGGGCCAGGCTCGGGGGTGACTCTCCTCCAGGGAGACTGCTGGTGAGGAGCGGGTTGCAGGGGGAGGCAAGGCTGGGCCAACAGCACATGTGCCCACAGAGAGGGCTCCGAGTGCCGCCTCTGGCACGCGTGCCATAGGTTCACCACCACTGGTCTATGGAAATCTGAGTTTCAGTAGTTTGAATCTGTAATTTACATTTGTTTTGGACACTCTTCACCCTATAAATTCTAGATCTGCTATAATGTTATTGTCTTAAATAGGCTGGCAAGCTTACTATTATGAGTATAAATGATGATCTCTGAATAAAAGTGGAGCGTCTTAAATTACTTCCCCAAATATTTTATCTTGTTTTGGGCTTTCATAGCAGATGTACAAGTATTACTCAGTAGTTCTCACTGTTCCCAGAAGGCAGAAAGACAGAAAATGACTGGCTACAATAGCTACAATCAAGAAATTATCACCCTATGAAACTGAAAATAACTGAGCCGTTGAAGCTTCATTATCATTTCTACTACAACAGACTAGAACGGCTGTCCGCTTGCAAAGACTAAAAAAAGATAATTTTTATTCACATTTCTTACCAAATTTTTAATGCCCTAATAAAAGCTACATTCTGCCAAGCCAGGTATCTGATTTTTCTAGCTCAGGGCTGATTCTACATATTCAGAAGCAAGAGTTCTCAGTGACTACTCAAAGAGCCTTGTTCTGAATTTCCATCTGGGAATTAACCTGAAATCTTTTGTTACTGAGCCACAGCTTTTCCTCCTAAAAGTTCTCTTTGGAATTTTTATAAACATCACAAAAAATGACCTAAAACTATTATAATATTTTACTGCCCTATTGTGTATCATCATCAACATCATCATCATCATCACCATCACCACCACCACCACCACCACCGTATTCTCCTTAATAAATATATTGGTATAATCTACCAACCTGGCAAGCATCTTTTCCTCCATCTGGAAATCCAGCACACATTATAGTGTGGCTTCGAATAGGCCTCCTTAGAGCTGACAAGATTCCAGAACACTGAGTCTGGTCTAAGATGGGCAATCTGACTTCATGCAAAATGTCAGGAAGGATCCCATCTGAAAATCAAACAAAACTCAGGAAGTTGCTCTGTTACATTGTCCATCCATCAGGCTCAGAATCATTCACCTGTATGAGATGGTATAGGTTCTCCTGCTTGAGCAGGGGGCTGGACTAGAAGACCTCCAAGGTCCCTTCCAGTTCTATTCTATTCTATTCTATTCTATTCTATTCTATTCTATTCTATTCTATTCTATTCTGTTCCATTTTCTAGCTGGAAACAGGGGTCAAGGATCTCAGGCAAAAATCTTTCTTTACTGCCTGATCCTTTTTTAAACTGGAGCTTCCAGGAACTGGATCACTATCCCTGAGTGTACTTATGTGCATTGTGCCACAAAACATTCAAACATCCTGAGTTGAAATGATGAAAAACTACAATGTGGAGCCAACACTTTTCCAATTATTTGTTAAATGTGATCACCATTGAAGGCTGGATTTCCAGCCCTAGATGAAACAGAACTGAATGTTGAAATATATGACATCAATGAACATCCAGGGATCCACACTATTATGCCATCATTTTCATAAATTAAGCAGCAGAGTAATATGCAGATGCCTCTGAATATCTCTTTACCACAATATCTAATATTAGCTTATATTCATGGAAATTTAGCCTTAGTAACATGCACTAGAACCAAAGCTGAATTTATTTGGGGATAGAAAATAAATTGAGCATAGAGAGAAAACACACACTTTCCCAAAACTTCTTAACTGCATTTATTATCATTTCCTACCCACTTTCATTTCAATATTATTCATTTTCATTCTTTGCCTCCCACCTTGACTTCCTATGGGGGGGGAGGGATGGAGAGAGAGAGAGAGAGAGAGAGAGAGAGAGAGAGAGAGAGAGAGAGAGAGAGAGAGAGAGAGAGAGAGAGAGAGAGAGAGAGAGAGCTGATAGCATACATGCATAAACGTACATTTAATAATAATTCCTTTTGAAGCATGAAACACTTTCAAATATCATATCATTTCCTTACTTTCTCTTAAACGACCCCAACCACAAGTGACACATATATATCCTGGATCAAATTTTTCACGTGGGCCAGGAAGACAGACTGGCCATACTGCTGCACCTAACATTGAAACAGATCAAAGTTCTGATTACACATTTGAAAGAATGTTAATACGGCTCATGTCTCAAAGACAATTTCATACATCTTGACAGGTATCAAGAGGCCCAATATAGAAAGTGATTTCTACAAAAGTTAAAGCATAATTTACAAAAATATAAAATCAAATTTAACACTATGAAATGGAAATACGATTCTGTTCCAAAGTGGGCATCAAAATAAAATCCAATATTAAATATCTCTATGTTTCCCACCTGTCACACCCAAAGTTTTAAATTTGTTGTCTTCTTTCCATCCACAGTTGGAGTTGTGTAAAAGTACCTGGTTTTGTATGATCATCTAATGATAAACAAGCCAGGCACAAGTCTTCGGATGTATAACTAGAGTCTTACTTTGCCCTCAGGATGCGTGTTCTCATTACCTACACTTAACCTTTTGCCTCTAAATCACCCACATGTTTCCTTGTCCAGAAAGCAATTAACATAGTGCTCTAGTCATACCTGCACTGTGGGTGGTAAAGGCAGAGTAAGAAAAAGAATGTACATACTATGCTGGTGGAACTTAGTTATGAGACTTCTTGGGCATCAAGCTATGTAAAAGCACCGATTGATGGCACAACCTACCATATGCCTAGACTTTCTATACAGAGAAGTATTAGATTGTACAGTAAATTGTTTTCCTTTGAGTACCACATTTTTAATATGATGGCTCAGATATGTATACATGCACATGCACATATATGTGGATGTTTGTACCATCTTAAGCTAGCATATTACCATATTTGAAATGACCATCCATTTTTAGAAGAGCAATATCAAAATCCATTGGTTTCTTCCTATTAAAGTTGGGATGCTTAATTATGTCTTTTACATAGAGGGTCTGCTCTTCCTCATCTTTCAGACTCAAATCATGTTCTCCAGCAGTGACAGTCAGCAAACGGAGCAGTGATCTACAGAACAGTGGAGAGATATAACTGGGAAAAACTGAATGTGGATTTTTCAGAACTAAATAACTATTTTAGACAGAGAGTCTGTCTGTCTGTCTGTCTGTCTGTCTGTCTGTCTGTCTGTCTGTCTGTCTGTCTGTCTGTCTGTCTGTCTGTCTGTCCGTCAATCCGTCCGTCCATCCATCCATCCTGTGGCTAAAATCTGACTTTCGGTAGTGCACAAGAAAAAAACCCCACAGTAAAATACAGTAATATTTATTTATTAAATTTATATGCTACATATCTCACTCTGCAAAACAACTCTGTGTGACTTACAATTAAATATATTGAGATTCATTAAATATAATACACAAAGTAATAACCACCTGACATTATCATAAAACTGAAGCACAGTTCTGTAGCACTGTCTTAACTCATTAAAAACCATAAAATACCCCCAGCACCTGCTAGAATCTTCCTGTACACTAGGATGTGTGTGTGTGTGTGTGTGTATGTGTGTTTGTGTGTATGTGTTGCCTATTACATTGTGAAATCACCTGGACATATGTGCTTAAATATTTGATGTCTCTGGTCATTTATTAAGCTACATTTCTAGAGAAAGCATATCAAAAGTCTGTGAAAATGATTTATAAAACACAATGGTAATCTGAAATCATAGCCCTTCCAGTGAATTGCCTGCTTGTACCTGCTTACAACACAGTGAGCTGCTGTGATTACCCACTGAGTGGAAACAAGGGTTCCTCCACAGAAATGGTGATTACTTCTTTTCAAGGAAACCTGTATCACAGAGAGCACATACCACTTTAGGAAATGTACATCTCATAACAGAGCAACAGAAGGCAAAATACACAGTGGGGTACAGTGAATATGTAATAAAAATCAGCAATGCCAGATTAATGTCATAAATACATGAACATAATCCCTGCTTTATATAATTCGTGGAAACTAATGAAGGATGGAAATTAATCAAGGAAAGAAGCAACCTAGAACTAAGGAAAAAATTCCTTTCAGTGAGAACAATTAGTCAGTGGAGAAGGTTTGCCTTCAGAAGTTGTGGGTGCTCCATCACTGGAGCTTTTAAGAAGGGACTGGACAGCCACTTCTCTGAAACGGTATAGGGTCTCCTGCTTAAGGAGGAGGTTGGACTAGAAGACCTCCAAGGTCCCTTCCAACTCAGTTATTCTGTTCTGTTCTTAATATGAAGCAGAAGTGAATGCTAATAGCCCTCTTTCACCCTTTAATTCAGTGGTTCTCAACCTTTTTAATGCCGTGACCCCAACCGGTCATAAGTCGAGGTCTAAACCGGTCATAAGTCGAGGACTAAACTGGTCGTAAGTAGAGGACTACCCAATCAGTCGTAAGTCGAGGACTTTCCCTGCCCGGGAGCGCAGCGCATGCGTGATTCCGCTCCCTGCGCCGGCCGAGGCGTATCTGGCAAGCGGCAGAGACGGAGCAGGCCGACCACCAGCTGGCCCAGCCCAAGGGAGGTAAGGCACCCGCCGGAAAAGGGGAAAAAAATGGCGGACAAAAAAAATGGCGGACAGCCTTGCTTGGCGACCCCCATGAAATGGTCGATTGACCCCAAATGGGGTCCCGACCCACAGGTTGAGAACCACTGCTTTAATTTAATAATTTAATTTAATAATTTAATTTATATACCGCCCTTCTCCCGTAGGACTCAGGGCGGTGCACAGCATATTAAAACAGACAAACAAAATACATCAAAGAACAAAAAACCCCCATAAAACCAAATTAAAAGCCAAATATTCGAAGCTGTGTGTCAATTAAAATTTTCTTAAAATCATCCCTACCTAAAAT
>NW_015387279.1:628695-642630 GCF_001527695.2 Protobothrops mucrosquamatus | reverse complement strand
CCCTCTCTGAGGGGGCCAAAATTTCACCCCCTATAGTCAGCGATGGAGTCAGCTGACTATGCCGAGGCGCCGGCAGCCACAGCCACTCGGTCTTGGAGGGGTTGAGCCTGAGTCTGTTCCTCCCCATCCAGACCCGAACGGCCTCCAGGCAACGGGCCATCACGTCAAGGGCATCGTTGGGGTGGCCTGGGGTGGAAATTGGTAACATTCACAGAATCACAAATATTCAGATACTGTCAAAATTGGCCTAATACTGTCAATATCTAAATGGTTTTCTTCATATGGAATTAATATCGTTGTAATGATTTAACATATCTTTTTTTCATATTCCCTTCCTCAACTTTATAGTGAATGTCAATAGTTGCAGTAGCAGCACTTGGGAGGAAAAATCCAAAGGGGCAGATTATAGCAGAACATATCATTTGTGCGTATGCATATGAAAATCTGCCAGCCAAAACAGATGTGATATATTGCATTGTTTGGTGCTGCCAGAAGCTTAGAAGTGACAAAGTACGTTACGGGCGGAGGGAAATTATGGTAACTGAAAGAAAAGTAATTATACATTTATTTTAACACTCCCACCCCAAATCTTCTGATATTTTTTATTAAATCTGAACAATGTCTTTTCTTTAAATAATCACAGATGGCCAGTAAAAATTGTGGAGGGGGAAGCAAATGGATTGTTCTCTTGTTTGGTGTTACCTATGAAGTTTGAGATTAAAATTATTTTCCAAATGAGAATGCCTATCTCAGTTTCTCATAATACAGACAACAGAATTAATGACAATGTTCCATTGGAGACCATGAGCATTGTTCACTATTTGCTCCATTGGTCTTGCAAAGAGTAATATGCTGTTCAGCAAAAGCATCTATACAGAAAAAAAATCAAAGATATGCGGTAACCTAATTTTCTTTATTAGTGTGATAAGAGCTGGAGGAAATACACTGACCTGCCATGGATGTGATCCTTGTTGTACTTGGCTTCCACCAACAATCCGAGCAAAGTGGTTATAAAACCCCCATGAATCGCTTCCATAGACTTTCTGCCCACATCTTGAATCTGAAAAGCATAGAAAAGAGACAATGTAGAAAACAGTAACCCTTGGTACTGTTCTTCTACTTTATTTACTGATCATGTCCAAATTTAAATTGTCGCCCAATAGTTGAAATTATCTAAATATTATTTAATACTACAGTGTATTTTTAATCGTATTATTCTTAATGCAAAGGATAAGAGTCAGATATACAACAGAATTTTCTTCATTCTGTAGAATTCTGTAGATCAATCTATGCTATTAAAAACAATGAAATAGTATCTATTTGTGCTCAGTTCTAAATACAAATGGCTTAATTTGAAATTCAGTTAGACTAAATTTATGCATGCCAAGTACAAAACAATCACAAAGATCAGACTTATCATATTGAATGTCAAGTCTTTAATATCCACATGGGCATATTTACATTTATTAACAAATTTAACATTCGGTTCAAGATGGTATAACCTCAGACTATATAGCAGGGAAATATCACCCTGTGGATAAGCCTACTAAAGGTAAAACTGGAAATAATTACACATTTTATTTTATATTAATTGAGTATTTAGCTATCAGTTCACTGTATGGTTTTGGTATCTCCCTGAATCTTCAGAATAAACTGTTCCATGAGTAATTCGAAATGCAAAATAACAGGATGTAAATTTCTGTCCAGTTATATCCACTTAATTATGGAATGTCTTTGTTCCAGAAGAGGAATTTATGAATGAAAAGGGAAGGAAAGTAATTTGAAATTGTCCGGTGTCTTCCAAGGCTCTGAACAGATTTTGAAGGAAAAGAAATCAACCAAACTGCTTTCCTCTGTTTTCCATGTACCAAATTCTCTGATAGAACCACAGAGCTTTCCAGACAGACACAACTGAAGGTAACCTTCTGCATCTTTGCATGTAAAATTAATATTTTCATATAATAGTCCCTTTAGAATCTACTCCCAGAATCATAATGAAATATGATCTCATCTACAAAAACCCATACCCCAAAGTTATTTTTAAGGTGATGTGTCACTGCCGCTCATCATATAAGGTCTATAGCCTATTCTTTTGTTTGTTAGATGTATATTCTGCCTTTCTTCCAGAGGCAAAAGATAGCTTACATTGCATTCCTTTATCCTTTTTTGTTTTTCCACAACAACCACCCTTTGGCAAAGGATGAGCTGAGAAGAGCACATAGCCCAAAATCATGCAGTGAACTTCCGTAGTTAGTGGGAATGCCCCAAGAATTCCCATATGGGTTGAAGGGCAGAATCTCAGCCCAATCGCAGTTTTGATACCAATTGGCCAGCTTGTTCTGTATGCAGAGCTAACAGGGCTAATTAAAAAAAAAAGCCTGACTTTGTGAACAGTTGTGTGAGTCTACCTTTTTCCTACTCTTGGCTACAGCAGAAATAAGAAAGAGTAGCTGATAAATGAAGTCACTGAAATAAGTAAACATAATATTTACTTGGCCCAAGTAAATTTTTACAACGATTAGCAATAAAGAGGCAATTGGAATCATACCTTGTTGGAGAGCCATTGATGGACAGCTTGTTTTTTGCAGGTAGACTGTTCCAAGTATAAGAAGGAAATGCCCTAAAGCCACTGGCATGTTCACGCTGTAGCTACCGTATGTTAAAAAACAGCGTGGAGACCTTTATGTTAGCCAAAGAAAAACTGTAACACAGTAGGAGAGCACCAACTTGCTCATTAAAGTGCGGGTTACTCATTAATTCAGCTGTAAAGCGTTTAACCAGGCACTAGTAAATTTTTTCACATTTAGCCGAGTCTAATTCCTTTCCAGTTCTCAGGAGACTGAAGTTCTTTACCGCACAACGCTAAACCTGAATCTTTCTCAAACTGTCTATACATTAAAAGGAATAATAAAAAGAGGCCTCCTGGCTAGCCATCACATAATGGCCTCATGCCAATGTAACTGATGATTAACAACTCTGATTTCATTATAGTTGTTTCCAAGGGTATCCCACGTTATTTTTTTAAAAAGGGAGTTAATTTTCTGACAGCAAAGGAACCATACATGGTAGTGCTTTTATCTAAATACAGCCTCCCCCGCTCGAGCCACTGGCTGGGAATTAGGAGAGGTGATGCCTTTGATGTTTTGAAGGTACCGGCTTGGAGAAGATGAACTGAGAACTATTCAGTAGATACATTTCCAAAACTAGATGGTTAGGATTGCCATTTAGGATCGTGCTTTCTATGGAATTCCTACTGAAATCATTGTGCAAAATAAAGAACTGGTTTACCCTTCATTTTTGTGAAGAGTATTACTATTTTTAAAAGCCACTAAATAGGCAGTAGTAAGAATACAAGAGAACAATGAAAATGCATGGGTTGTTATGAAAAGAGTTTCAAGCTCTTTTCTCTGTTTGCCCCACAAAACATTTTTGCCTGCTAATGACTTTCATGCACCAATCAATTACATCCTTTTATTTCAGTTGTCCGGTGGGTTAAGGTTAGGATTAGAGTTATCAATTGATGGTTGAATTTTACTTCTGAAAATTTATGTACCTAGATCAGTGGTGGTGAACTTATGACATGCATGCCAGAGGTGGCACTCAGAGCCCTCTCTGTGGGCACACCTGCTGTCCCCCCGGCCCCGCCTCCACCCACGGCTCCCTCCTCACCAGCAGCCCCCCAGAGGAGAGTTGCCCCAGGCACGGTCCACGCAGAGTAGCACAGCCAAGGCAGCCAGGCAGGGGGAACAAGTCTCCACCCTCGCTCCCCGTCGCATGCAGATGATGTGGGGCATGGGCGGAGGGCGTGGCCACCATGGTGCTGCGGTGGGCTGTGGAGGCAGTGGGTGGCCCTGCAGGCAGGCGGGGGCAGGGACAGGGGGTGAGGGCAGGGCAGGCAGGGGTAGGTTTTGGGCACTCGGTCTCTAAAAGGTTTGCCATCACTGACCTAGATCATAATCAGAAGGATATTATACCAATTGATTACATCCATGGTGGGTTAAACTTTTTGGATGTGAAATTCTAACACTACAGGCGAGCAAAAAAAGGAACAAGAGCTGTGTTTTAAGTTTAAAATATTTGCCAGAATGGTTCAAACTAGCATAATTTGGTCTAATGGTTAAGACACCTGACTAGAAATGGGAGACTGTGAGTTCAGTCAGTACAACCCATCTCACAGGATTGTTAGGAGGAGAAAGGTGACTGGAGAATTCTGGTCTTAAAGTTGCCAAGGTTGGGGACCCCTGTTCTAGAAGGCATCCAAGTAGCATATGTGAACAAAAATGATAGAAATAGTACCTGGCTGATAATGTCCCCTTTTTGATGAAGTTTGTTGGGAAAATGATGGAGCTTCAGTTAGAGTAGTTTGGATAATCCTGGAGGTGGCTCACTTGGACTGCCTTCAGTCAGAACTCAGGGCAGAGCGTGGGATGGAGACAGCTCTGCTTGCTTTGGTGGTTACACATTGATGAGTAAATCCAGCCCTGTTCTGGTTTCTAGGTGCTATTTCTCCAGGGACATTCTTCATTTCGCAACAAGACAGTCATCCTCCCCCTCTCTGGCAGAGAGCCATCTCTCCCGCTTCTCCTGCCAGACGTGGCACCAAATCCCAAACTGGTGTTTTGTAGGAATGGCAAGGAAGTGATGCTGGGCTCTTTAACATTTGTTCTCCGATCTGTGGGATCACCATCATGAGAAGAAAAAGAGGGCAGGAGTCTCCCACAGTAACATTGCCCATCCAGGCCCAGCAGAGCAGGCATGCTAGTGCTTGATCCATGAAGGTAGGAGGGCATTTATTTATTTTTTGACACACACCCAGTAATCTTCTGGAAGATTGATGGATATGTTTATGACATGGGACCAGCAGTCTTCCTTAAACTGAGTGTATAAAAGGTAGTCCTCGACTTACGACCACAATTGAGCCCAAAATTTATGTTGCTAAATGAAACATGTGTTAAATGAATTTTGCCCCTTTCTTGCCCCAGTTGTTAAGTGAATCTGTTAATGCTGCTAACATCGGATGTTTTTGCTTTGACAACAGATGGAAATGCATTCATTTTTGTCTTTTGCTTTCAGAGCTGATGGATGCTGGGTGGGGGGATGTGGATGAGAGTCCAGTTAGTCATAACAACAGTTTCAAGTCGTGGGAATTCAAGGTTACTGAGCCCAGAGTTGATAACGATTTGCCAGGCTGGAGAGCTGTGGAGAGAGCCCACGTTTCAAGCTAATTGGGGAATGTGATTTTTGACTGTTAGTTGGAGGACGGAATTGTGCTTTGCTACTTTGTGCCAAGGGGAGGGGAATTCAGTTTTTGGCTTCAACTATGTAGTGCCGACTTTATGCTGCTCGAATAAAAGATTTTTTAAGGTAAACAATGCCTCAAAGTTCTTTTGAAGAGTTTCATCAGTCGGAACCATGACAGAATCATTGCAGTTGTTAAATTAGCGACACGCATTGACTTTGCTTATCAGAAGTTTGAAAAAGGGAATCACAGGATCCTGGGACACTGCAACTGTCATAAATATGAACCAGTTGCCAAGCATCTGAATTTTGATCAAATGGCCATGGGGATGCTGTGCAACAGTCATTAATGTGAAAAATAGTCCTAAGTCTTTATTCGTTTTAATTATTTAATTAGACTTTTTCCCCACCTTTATTACTTTATTATTACTCAAGGCAACGAACATACGTAATACTTCTTCCTCCTCCCATTTTTCCCACAACAACCCTGTGAGGTGAGCTGGTCTGAGAAAGAGTGACTGACCCAAAGTCACCCAGCTGGTTTCTTTCATCGTCTCCTGGTTTCTAGGCCAGCATCATAGAAAGTTCCAAGGATATGAGTTACATGGAAAGTTTAAAAAGAATAAGGACTAAGGCAATGGAAAACCACTTCTGTACTTTTGCCAGGAATACTGCATGGATGTTTTCAAATACAGTCTGAAGGAGTATTTACCATTTACCGGCAGAGTTTTTATCTAAAAAGATGCATTATTCATCGGGGGAAAAGAGGAAAGTTTATTCTAATTTTTCCTCAAGAATGGACAACAGCCCTTGTAACTTTCCCAAGGATGTGTATAATTTTTTTTAAAGGGAATTGCTATGTAAAGAGCAAACCCAACCACTGTAATTTTATGAGGCCAGTTTCTTTTCAAATGGAATGTACAAAAAAGGCTGACCTTTTAAAAACAGTCAGGAATTCCTGTAACATAGATCTCTATTTTGAGAACTGGATGGCAAAGAAATACATCTCATGGGATTCCTCTAAACTTTCCAGAAAACAATCGTAGTTGTCATTGACAATTTTGTAAGCATAGTGCAATTGGGCTGTTGTTGTTTTTTTAAGTCTACATCACAATCAGCTTTAGAGACGCCTATTCCTCCTTACTGCTCTTAACACTTTCCTGCTGTGGAATTTTTTCATATCTGTTTGCCTTATTGAGAAATTTAGCTGATTCATTCAATCTAACATGTAAAAATCAGTTTGTTTTTTTAGATTTTTATCCCACCTTTATTACTTTATAAGTAACTCAAGGCAGCAAACATACCTAATACTCCTTCCTTCCCTCTTTTCTCCACAACAACAATGTTATGAATGAGTTGGGCTAAGAAAGAGTGACTGGTCCAAAGTCACCCAGCCGACTTTCATGTCTAAAGTGAGACTAGAATTCACAGTCTCCTGGTTGCTAAGCCAGCACCTTAATCACTAGATTTAACTGGCTCAGGTCTTTCTCTAAAGGCCTGTGGTTCCTTGAGAGCCACTAAAGTTGCAGAATTTGACTGTAATTTTTTTCTTTGTACAACTAACAAGGACAAAAGGGAGAGAATCTTACAATAATTGAAATTGAAATAATCTATTTCCTTGGAAATCATTTTTGCAGGTAGGCAGAATAAAACTCAAAAATTGATCTCTAAGGGAGATGAGTAGTTAAGAAATACAAAGATAGATAGATGATGATAGATAGATGGATAGATGGATAGATGGATAGATAGATAGATAGATAGATAGATAGATAGATAGATAGATAGATAGATAGATAGATAGATAGATAGATAGATAGATAGATAGATAGATAGATAGATAGATAGATAGATAGGCAATGGATGGATGGATAGATGGGGCTAAAGCTAACATGATGGGTCCTGATCATATTTTTTCTCTTTAACTATAATTGCACAACTCCCTTATCTATCTTTAAGTGAACCATGGTTTACTCAATTCTCTTGATTCAGATGACATCCTAAGCTAAACTAACAAAAAGGTTCATGGAACAGTTGGGCAAAATGTAGCCTGTTAGTTGTGATTTAGTTTCTGTGCCTACAGCCTCTTTTTTCTTTCTGTCATTGTTCCTGCTTTCGTTTTCATTTTGCTCAGCAGAAGAAAGAGAAAGTCATTCTTGTCAGAAATCTGAATTCATTATTTGTGAAGAATGCATGAAATTAGTCCAAACCCATTGGTTGGCAAAGCTGATGGCCTTACTACTGGTTACCCAATGATGAGATTTCATTTGCAAGTCTGCTCTTTCCTTTCAAGGCATCAGCCAACAACTTTTCTTCTAAGATCATTTTAGAACTTGCATCATTCCACTCATTCCCATCACTCTTGTTTTCATTGCTACTTTATTCTTGATCTATTCCGTTCTATTCTGTTTCTTTCATTAGGCTGAGAGTTAAATGCAAACTGAAATGTCAGGTTAAGACCATACATGCTGAGGGTTTCTTTCTTCAAAATGGTTCAAAAATAGCTATGGGGAGAGATTAAGTGGAGTGAATTATGTTCTCTTTTTCCAAAACCCGTTTTATTCTCGTAACAACTTTTTGAGATAGGTAGAGCGATGATGGTTGGCCCAAAATCACTAAATGAGCTTCACAGCTGAGAAAAAAAAAGTCTTGAAAACCTCCTGTTACCTATTCCTAGATTGACACTCTAATCTCTACATCACATACAATAGTTCATATATCATACTAAGTCATACTTTATTAAATAAATTCCAGTTAGCTAGGTTTGAACTTCTTACTAAGCCATACATTGTGACTTGATATAACAAGCTAAGCACACACAGAAAAGCACACTGTGATGTCATGTGTTGTGCAAATTCTGTCATTACCAGCTTGGTTCAAGAAATAAAAGAAGTATGGCTGATAGTTCTTTCTCCAGTGAAGTGGGTCCCACTTCCACCTGTTCCTGCATGGTACGTTGATTTCAGGGACTTTGGGAAAACATATTTGGGCAATCACAAGTGGGCAGCAAAGTGTTTTTTGTATCTTTTCTGACATCTTGTGGTCATTCAGATTTTTCAGCCAGACACGACAAACACTCATTCTTCCAGCCCAGCTTAATTTACTCTGAAAAAGTTTGGTGCTTCCTTCTTTAAAACAAACAATAACAGTTCTGTGCTCAGGAACATGCTGATGGTCTTCATGTAATATTTTTAAGAGGCACAAGACCTGTAAAGGATAGAATAATTATATAAATTGATACGGCTACATTTTGAACATGGATGAAGCCAGGATTTCAATAGTATTTGTTTGTCTTGCTATTTAATGACATTGGCCTATTCTTAAATTTTTAATTCATTGTTGGCAGGCACAACAGAAACAAAATACCAAGAGAAAGATAGTCAATGATATAGTCCAGGGGTGTCAAACTGCCGGCCCACGGGCTGAATGCATCATAGTGAAACTGCGCCCACCCCATTGCCGGCAATAGCAAAAAAGTCGCAATATATCGCAAGATGTCATGTGACGTTGCGAGTTTGACACCCCTGATATAGTCAAAGGAGACCTCACTGGCTGAAAAACCTAGATTAGGAAGGTGAGATCATAGATAACCTACCTGGTTTATCTCAAAACAATTCTTTCAAAATGAGTAGAGATTATTTCTAGGGAATTGGTATATATTACAAAAGTAAAAGTATTTCTTTACAGTAACAATGGATTGAACAAACCACTCTCCTTGTGTAAATAAATATCTTTGTAGGGAGGGAAATATCAAATATTTAAAATTTTCTTCTGTTAAGGAAACAGCAAAGGTAGTAACTGAATGTGGGTGGTTGAAAAGCAAATCTCAGAAAAGTAAGCATTTCTTTTCTCTGCTTCCAAGACAAGTAGGCACTGTCCAATCTTGAGACATATGGTAGGTGGCTAAAATCTGGATGACCTTTACAATCATCCTACTACAAGGCAGGCAGGAATTGCCACCAGACCAAGCCAGACACGGTTTAAAGTTGTTGTTGCTTATTTACATATTTTTAACTCATGAGGAACGCAGAGCAAGTTTTTTTTTAACTAATTGTGTATAAATTTCTAAGAAAAGTATTTCATTAATTGTTTCATTTCCTTTAAATTTAAATTCAGTGTAGTTTAATATACTGTACCTCTGCCATGTTTTTTATAATTGTGTGCAAATTTGTTAGATGAATTTCTGCAGTGTGGCATGCTATTTTTCATTTCCTACTTGTGCATCTGCTATTTCTAGATTTGTAACTGATGCATGCATTTGCATTATTAGGCAGAAGCCTTCTTTTAAAATAAAAAATTCTATAATCAGAGATAATTTGCTACTTTATTTCAGAAATCATAACCGCGAGATTGAATTGAAGTTATAGGAGTTTTTGGGGGGTGCATCAAAAAATGAGAGTGTTACATTTAGAAAATTAATGGAAGGATTAGAAAATTCAGTTGTACAAAAGTTGTAGGACAGATACTGTATGTAGTAGTTATCCATTAGTTTACCAAGTGTAAACTTGTTTTGACTGATTATATGACATCAAGTGGACATTGATTTTTTAAGGAGCACATAAATAGATTTTCTCCAGGAAATCTATCCTAAACCTGATCCTTAAGAGTCTTTAACCATGAACCCATTGCTTCTGTAACTGAGTCTATCCATCTATGCTGATCATCCTCTTCTCATACCTTTAATGTTTTCTTAGAATATTATAAATGCCCTTTTGGCTGCAAAAAGTTACACTTCGTTTTAAGTAGTGCTCAGTATCATTGTGTGGTGTTTGAGTAGTGCTTAGGAAAGGATGTTATCATTCCAGCTCCTCACCCTTCTCTTTCAACCCAGCAGAGAGTGTGTCAGAAAAACAACATTTAGAGCTTTCAGAAGATAAACTTAGGACAATCTATGTGGGCTGAATTCTACCCCAGAATGAAATGGATCTGGAAATAGACACATATCTAATTTTATTTCCAAATTGTTTAGCAATGAAGCCTTCTGGGATCTTTGGAACTCTGACAAAATGTTCATTGCAGCTGTGACTCACTTTTATTGACATCTCATTTCAGTAGAAATAAAAAAAAAAAAAAAAGTACCAATAGGAATCACACAGATCACTGTCTTACATCAGCAGCTGAAACAAAGATGCAGCCTCTGATACCATTTTCTTGGAATGTACAAAGCATCCGTGATGTTTGCCCTAATTTTAAAAAGCTGAGCTTTTTAAGACAAATACAATTGTTTACGAAAAAAATAATCATTTTTCAGCTCAGTCTATATTTTTCTTTGGAATGTATTGAGAACAGCCATTGTAACATAGCATGTCGACCTAGAATGAGTCCTGACAGCTTGCCAATTTCTGAAGAATCCATTAGCAGAAGGGACAGATGGACGCTGCCGTCTATGCACATTGAGAACTTGGCTCCAAGAAAATCACATTGTTTGCCTTTACACTCAACCTCTTTTCAACAGAGTACCTACCCTTTTAGAAGCCTTGTCACAAAAGCATGCAGCTTTGGACTTTGTCCAAGTGGCTCACAGGAGAGCGGCAAGCCAAGCCAACTCTCTCCAAAGAGAGAGAAGCATGAAAAACATCTATTAATGCATTCTCTTTTCATGGTCAATAGTGACAAGCATTGGCTTTGTACGTACAAAACAGGAATATATCCAGGAACTTGTATGTTGGATCCACCAACGTATTGCTTTTATGAATCAATTTAGAGTTGGGCCTCACTACCTCAAGCTTCCTCTTTTCTTCTGCCCTTTACTGCCCTCTTCCTTCTCGTCCTCAGTCCTCTAAATTTCTTTCCCATTAAAACTATTTCTTCTTGTTGAGTGAGTCGGTTTCCTATGGTTTTTTTAAAAATCTTTTTAACCCAATACTGTAAACTTACTGTAGTTATGATTAAAGTACTGAGAGCATAAAAAGGAGATACGTTCACAGAAAAATATTTCACTATCTTCAGTTTGTTGACTAGATATTACTCGTCATGAATTTCTTTGCTTGGTGTGAATGGAACTGGGATAGGTGTATGTTGAAAAGGAAGGGATGTTTGTGACATCTGTCATCACTGAAATACAGAGACCCTTTACTGCACCTTCTGTGAAGCATTGTGCGGATGCTGGAAAAGAAATGGAGAACACAGACAATCAAGAGATATAGCAGGTGAGTCCAGTGTCAGCTTATCTCATAAGCAGCAACTTAAGAGAGAAATGTGGGAAGAAGTGTTTCAAGTTGTTCAGAGAATCACTCTGAATTAACTCATTAAGGTTGGGAAATTCAATTTCCAAGATTCCTTGTTTATCCCAAACTAGTACTATATATTCCTTACTGAAATCTGTATAGTTCTTGCTTCTTTGATTATTCATTCATTCATTCATTCATTCATAGTACATAGTATGTTTAGGTGTGTGTCATGTATGTGTTTCACTTTGAGAGCGGGCAACTAAATTTCATTTTTGATGTGTGCCGTTGTGCCCACAGTAAAAAAAAAATGACAATAAAGGTTATCTTATCTTCATTCATTCATCCATTTATCAAACTTCTTAACTGCCCATTTCCCTCATAGAGGGGCTCTTGTCAAGCGATGTAGGGCTTGACAACTGTACAGTATTTATAGTGTATGATATACTTTCAGAAATGTAAAGTATTGTTTATCAAGACTTTTTTAAAAGAAATTCTCTCCTTGTTGTTAGAGAAATAAAAGTTTTGAAGCTCTATTTGTTTCAAAGGAGTAATTGCCTTTTGCTGATCCCAGGGTGCTTTTGAAATATATATAATAGTCTGGAAACTAGCAAGAACATAAGAAAAATATATAATAGGTACTTTTGCTATTGTTTTTTTTAAAAAACCTATAAGGCTGGAAGACACCCAGACATTTTATTACTATGAATCGTCCTTGAAGGCTTTGGACCATATGTGGTTGTTTACCTCCTAATTTCTATATGTTTTCCTATTGTTAACTAAACTGATTTAGTTGAATAATGTTACTATATCTGTCTGTCTGTCTTTATTTCTATTTGTCCATCTGTCTAGTACAGAAGAGAGAGCTATTCTGATGTATGTATGTATGTATGTATGTATGTATGTATGTATGTATGTATGTATTATGTATGTATGTATGTATGTATGAATGTAAGTAAGTAAGTAAGTAAGTATTGGTTACTTGCATTTTCTATGAATTAAACTCAAGATTCTTTAAAAATCACATTACACTTACTCATCAATGTAACAATATCATTTTCAAAAGTCGTTGACAATTATCAGTAAATAATTGATCCTATTTCCCAATTTCATTACTCCTTATCCTCCCTAATTTCTAATACCATTATATTCCTCATCAAGATTTAGTACGTCTGTTTCTGTTTCTCATATGTACCTCATATAAGGTGAAGGCGCCTACAAATCAAGTTTGACACCTAGTGGCAGCATTCTTGATGCTGTAAGTAGCTTGCCATTGCCTTCTCCCAGTTTCTACTTCTCAATCTAAACAACAATCCTATCATTCCCAGTTAATCACTAACCCAAGTACTAACAAGGCTAATTCTGCTTAGTTTCCAATGTCAGTCCAAGTATTTTCACCTTGGTATTTAGTGTAACATATTTATGTATAATTCAGATTGCTGACCTTTGAAAAGTCTCCCACCCACCCATTTCAACATAGCTATTGCTCTGGAAATTATTAGAAAATATAACATAAACTTGCTGAAAATTATCTATCTATCTATCTATCTATCTATCTATCTATCTATCTATCTATCTATCTATCTATCTATCTATCTATCTATCTATCTATCTATCTATCATCATCATCATCATCATCTCCTAACTGTATATAGTTCATTATGCAGAAATTTCTTTATCACTCAATAACATGATGTCCTATACAAATTATAATGTCACCATCTGTTTTACAAGGAGTTAATGGGAGACATTATCTTTGAGCTTTGTTATATTTTTAATACCACCATGAGGTGGCAATAGCACACTATGAATTATAGTAACAGCCATGCTGGTAGGCATTTTAGAAAGTATTTTTCTAATGGTTTTATTGTCACACAAGAGTTCTAAAAAACAATTTCCAACATTTAATCTTTGAAACAAGTGGCTACATGTAATAACTAGGCAATTCTAGAACACATACAGAGAGAAGTTATTTCTGCCAAAAGCAAGTAACTAAGAAATAATGTTAGTAGGAAGTCAAGGAAATTACCAAGCCCCATGAAGCTGGCAAGACAAGGAAGCAAAGGCAGTATGGATTTCAGGAAGATTTTCAATACTGTAAGTTGAATTTCTCAGCTGTAATTAGATAATTAAGGCAGAATCTCATTTTTTTTTCTCAGCCTCTCACTAGCTGGACTGATGCCTCTTTTGAGATAAACATTCAAATGATTCCTTGCCTGTTTTCACACAATCTTTCACAAAAATACAGTTCAAAAGATCAGTTTCCATTGATTTGATATATATTTTCATTATTTGTGAGCATCTGAAATATAAAGTTTGTAGAGCATAGTTGTGAGCAAAATGACTAAGTATCAAGTATTTGTCATAATGCTGAATTCTATTGTTTAGGAACGCAAAGGAAGAAAATCACCCCACACTATTGTGCATTTATGTCATTTGCATAGTTGTCTGTAGTGCAGTGGCTCTGAGTCACTTAAATAAAATGTTCATTTAGGAGCAAAATTAATTAATAAGCTGTAAAAGCAAAATAAAA
>NW_015387279.1:563771-628066 GCF_001527695.2 Protobothrops mucrosquamatus | reverse complement strand
TTACATCCCTGAATATCAATTGCAGTTGAAAATTGTGGTCTAACTCTGAGATTGAAATGTATCAGGTTAGCAATGTGCCAGACTACTTAACTTTAGACTATTTTTTTACTTTCCCATTTTGTGCCCTGGAATATGTAAGTCTGGATCCTTTGGGCAGCTGCCAACCATGCATCACTTACAATAGGAAAATAAGCTAACTATTGCCCAACTAAATACATTTATGCTCTAGAAATACGGTTTGTAGAATTCTATTGTTCACCTGGTATTCTGAGCAATGTCATCCCAACATCCCTGCATTGCAAAAGTTGGTGAATGGTGCTATTGAGATACCAGAATCAAGCTTACCTGAGACAGAGAACATACTTTGTTTCTCCCTCCCACTTGGATGTAATAGTGACCTGTGTAGATTTTTTTATTTCAGTGAATAATCATAAACCAGGAAAAGAAGCCAATCTGCATTCCAAAGAAGCTATGAAATTGCATTAAAATTCTAACAACCCAGTTGTAAAACATAGTTCACTGGTCTACATTCACAGTTCATTCATACTATTTTTTGTGTGTTTTGTGAGTGGGTGCTATACATCAGATCACACTGTGACAAGATATGGGGAGCACCCAGTGGTGGGATTCAGCCGGTTCGTACCACTTCGGCAGAACTGGTAGCTAATTTTTTATATATATAAATTTTATTGAATATACAGTTAAAAACAAAAAAGACACAGTGGACATAAATACAACTTCCCTGAAAAATTTCTTTACATTGTAACAAATTATACATATGAGATCTATAAACTTTCTAGTAAGCATTCTTTCAATCATATACATTGTGGTTAAATAGCTTTCAATTCTATCTTATAAAGAGTACTAATATCAAGATTTCTAAACTATCAACTTATCAATCAACATTCATCCCAGCGTTCCTCCTTAACTCTAGCCATTTATACACTCCATTCCAAATTTCGAAATAGTCTGTTTCAGTTTTATTTTTAAGCTCTAATGTTAACCTATCCATTTCCGCGCAGGATAGGATTTTGTTTATTACTTCTTCTTCGGTAGGGGTTTCTTTCCTCTTCCATTTCTGAGCGTATGCTAGTCTTGCTGCAGTAAGAATGTGCAGTACTAGGTATAAAGATCCTTTGCTGAATTTCTCCTTGGTAATCCCTAATAAAAAAGTTTCTGGTTTTAGTTCGATTTTTTGTGATAATATCTCTTCTAGACAATTTTTTATCAGATGCCAAAATCGTTGAGCTTTTGGGCATTCCCACCACATATGATAATAGGCCCCTGGTAATTCTCTACATTTCCAACATATCGATGAAGTTTTTTTATCCATTTTTGCTAATCTTGTGGGGGGGAAGATGCCACCTGTAAAACATCTTATATAGATTTTCTTTATAGGTGGTAGCTAACGTTAGCCTCCTGTTCCTATCCCATAATAATTGCCAATTATCTAAATCGATACTGTAGCCGAAGTTTTTGCTCCAAGTTAGCATTGTGTCTTTTACTTGTTCTTCTAGCATGTCTTTTTCTAGTAAATATTGATATGTCCTTTTTATCGTTTTATCTTCTGTTCCTAGTAGAATTTTATCTAATTCTGTATGTTCTAATTTTATTCCAGGTTCTTTTTTTATCTTTTCTGTATCGTGATTGTATTTGCAGATATGCCCACCATTCCAGCTCTATGCCATCTTCTAATAATTTTTCCTTGTTTTCAACTCTCCATTCTCGTCTAAAATGTCTTTATATGTAATTACCTTTCCTAGATTCATAAATTCTGAATGCAGAAATATCTCCAGTGTCGATATCCAGTTGGGAATTTTCCTGTAGTTAGATTTTTTAATTTTAGTCCACACATCTAATAGTGCCCATCTAATATAGTGTTTTTGAAAATACTGATGTGCCTTGTGTTTCCCGTCCCATAGTATCGTATGCCACCCTGTCTGCATGTCGTGGCCTTTTAATGCTAACAGTCTCCCATTCCTTAAGTGTATCCATTCCTTTATCCAAGCAGATGTTGCTGCCTGGTAATATATTTCCCAATTTGGGAGGAACCGGTAGCTATTTTTTTTGTTGCCCAGGCCCAGAATGGACTTCCGGAAGTGGCATCCACACAGAGAACCGGTTGTTCACATATTTGAATCCCACCACTGGGAACACCTATCTTCATCAGCATTTTAATATAGGTATGTGTCACTCACCAATTGCAACCACTTCATGAACCTTTCCTTTCAACAGCCTTTTCACAATTTGTTCTTTATTTCAGTTTTCATCATGGGAAAGCAACGCCTCATTAGCCGTAGGCAAATAGCAAGATGTAAAGATAAAAAGGTACCAAGAATTTACTATGAAACATAGGAGTTAAAGGATTCAGTGTCAACAAATCACTCTAAAATTTTCTGCAAAATTGTAAAGCAATCCCACATTGTACTATGAGAGTACCCTCTATGATCATTATTTTTTAGTATCCTTGTTCACTAAATTGATACAATTGCCAATAAAGCAGAAGGATGATGTTATCCTTACTGGGGAGAGGTGAAGAAGAGTACAAGAATGTGCAGATATGTTAAGCAACTCTTTATTGCAACAAAGGATTACTTGCAAAATGGAAATTGCAGCCATGGAACAAATTCTCTCTCTCTCTCTCTCTCTCTCTCTCTCTCTCTCTCTCTCTCTCTCTCTCTCTCTCTCTCTCTCTCTCTCTCTCTCTCTCTCTCTCTCTCTCTCTCTCTCTCTCTCTCTCTCCATCACAATTTTATTGTGTCACCTATATAAAATGCTTGGGGAGGTAGTTTGTTACAGGGCTTAAGGCACCAGGTTAGAAACTGGAAGATTGTGAGTTTTCCTTCCTATTTTAAAGTATCCAGGACATTATATAATTATTTTAAAAATGCATCAAAAAGAGGAGTAAGTTTTTTTAAAGAAAATGTATAAATTAGTAAATAGGTGTGGTGGAAATTAGAATCAATCAATCCCTCTATATTCAGTCATAGACTGGCAAATAAAATACAAAATTCACAATTCATTAGGATAAAAAAAGAAAAAAACATAATTGTTCTAAAATATCTTAAAAGGATTAGAATACATACTACAGCAAACTGAATAGACTTTAGAACAATACTTGACTCTGGTCAAAAAAATAAAATCAAATTGATTCAATTAGCAGCTTAAGATAAACACATCATAACAGCCAGAATACTGAATAAAAATGGAAATCATAATTCCTGGGGAGCACCTTTGTAAAAAGGTCAGTACAGAAAAATGTGTTCCATTGCTTCTATTATTCCTCCACCATATGAACACATGAACATAGTATCAACTCTACAATGAGCATGGCTGCAGCCATTTTTCTTCTCATTCTAGGTTGCCACATAGAACATTAGTCTAAACAATTTTCTGTCCTGTGGGAACCAAGGTCAACTGCTGCTCCTAAGACCAGGGACTGGGCGTTGCATAAAAAGCCCAACAAATAAGTATATTGGGAAATGTAGTGTCAACTTTAGAATGAGCATGGCTGCAGCCATTTTTTCCTTCTCATTTCTAGTTGACACGTAGCACAGAGGGAGGGGGGTTGCCAGGTGTTGCGCTAGACAAAACAGATTTTCTCTGTCGGAGTTTCTTTCATGGGAATTAAAGTCATCGGCTGCTCCCAAGACTGCGGGCTGGGTGTTTGATGAAAAGCCTGCCAACAAGCTGAGTGGGGAAACATAGTTGCTTGCATTAGCCTCAGGGGTGGAATTTCTTAGCTTTGTATTGGGGAATTGTTATGCATCTCTTCAGACTTGGTTTCACTTTTGAAGTACCAATACTCTGTATCAATAAACATGTTTTTTGAGGAATTTGCAAGCCTCTGAGTTCTGCTTTATTTGTCTCTGTCGATTGGAACCATGACACGTAGTTGCTTGCATAGTTTTGTGGGTGGGATATTATATACTTTGTAATTGGACAATTGTTATTTGTGTATTCAGACTTGGTTTCACTTTTGACCGTGCCAATACTTTGTAACTAATAAACATGTTTTTTGAGGAATTTTCAAGCCTCGGAGTTCTGCTTTATTCGTCTCTGTCTGTCGGAACCATGACACATAGTCTTTGTTCAAAGGGAATCTTCTGGTATCTTCTTTCAGTAACAGTTGTTGGGAGGACATTGAATTTGGCTAAGAATAAGATCCTTCTGAATTTTGGAGTCATTGTGCGGCTAAGATAGCTAGCTGCTTGAAGATGTGCATAATGACTCAAGAAGGTGTTTCTGAGTAGATCTGGAAAGCCTAGTTGCAGTTCTAAATCAATGACTTGATATTTAAGATCAGCAGATGCACGTTCATAGCCCATCAAAGTGATAGCTGGTCATGAAAAGCCATAACATTGTAGTTTCGCATGTACTGCCTGGAAGACTGATCACTGTCAATCATAATTAAAGGGGACAAGGAGATAGAAAAAAATAGGAGAAGATGAAAATCCAAGTAGAAATTTCAATTTTAAGTAGGCCAACCTCATGGTGAAAAGACAGTGTTCAAAATGCAATGAAGTGCTTGAAAATGGTTCTCAAAAATGTGGATTGAACTCTTTCCAAAAGAAGGAATGACCCGTAGGGGCCCAGCTGAGCCCTGAAGCAGACCTGGGCTCGGATCTTAGCTGAGAAAACTTTAATTGCTGCAGGTATATGTTGAGCTCCTTTGGAGAAACAGAAGGATACAACACTGGTTTTTGTACATTTAAAATAACATAGTGAGCATGAGATTTACAATGTGCTGTAGCAGGAAGTTAGAAGAGTTTGCAAGGATGCAAAGCATGGAGAAGGATAGTGAATGGTATTGATAGAATTAAATTACTTAGTTTGTCTTTTTCTAAAGGAGAGAATAAACATCGCTCAGGGTTGAACTGTGGAATCTTGGTGTTATCTGACCTTGGTTGTCTGCTTGAAGATGTTTCATTACCCATCAGGGCTCCTAACATCTGCAAGTAAACAAGCAAGCTCAGAGAGTACCAAGGACTCCACACTTTTTCTTGTTTCTACTCTTAGTTTACTTCCTTCTCTACTTCTCAGTCAGTAATTTTCTGTGTTCTGCATAATGCTGGTTACCACTGAAGAGGAATTGCATGATGGATGTGTATACATTAAAATGGCTGAATGTTCTGAGCTTTAAATCATAATGGCGTTGCCAGAAGCTAGCCCTTTGAGACAAAGAACTGTGCTGCACAAGTGACTAAGGATCAACACTTTGGCTTCAAAACTTGTATAAAACTGTGAGCCACCGTAATTGTTTCAGAGGTGTCTTGTGGAGCTGTTAGAACAGACTTTAAAGTGGGGAAAAGATGTAAATGCTCATGAATTGTTTAACAGGAATGACTGCACTCTTTTTTGTATATCTAGAGTACACAAAATTTTATCAGCGACTTCTGAGTCCTGCCTATTCAGGTTCCTGACCTAAACACCATTTCCCAGAAGCATCAAACATTTCTTTCCCTGCTTTTTGCAGTTCCTGGATCAGTGACAAGGAAATTGTTACCTCACTTGGCTGTGTCAAAATCTGCCGCATGCTATCACATCAAAGTTGAGGTCTTGTCTATGTTGTTCAGAGTTCATAGAGCATAAAAACAACTCTCAGCTAGCCACGCTTAACCTGTGAAATGCCGCCTGTTTGAAACCAACCAATCAATTTTCACATTCCAGAGTTTCTCTTAGGCAGATGATTCTTGTTAGGACAGGTGGAACTTCTTCTATTTTGAGTGTATTCTGGTTGTACTTGGGCAATATTTAAAGCATGGTTTTCCTTTCCGTCTTCACCTGTTTGCTAAATTTGATCTTATATAGTTTTTATCAAAGTATGCAGATTACACTACAGTAGCTTGATTCCTCTAAAGATATTATTATTATTATTCAATATCTATTTTCTTCTTAGTTGTGAATTAAAATATACTTATGCTTCTGCATCTCCTCTTTCTTCAACCATATCGAACCATCTGGAATATTCTCCTGCTGGAGGTGAGGTTGATCCCCGCACTCCAGCCCTTCCAGAACAGCCTTAAACCTGGTCTCTGTCAGCTGACCTGGTGCCCCAATAGGGACACTCTGGGCTGGGAGTGGCTGATGGGGTAGAGAGAAGATCCCCACTCCCGTGTTACCTGTTTTTAGTCTTTATTTAATCTATCTAAATTTTAACCATTTGGTGTTATGTTTTAAAATAATTTTACCATTTTGTAAGCCACCCAAAGTCGCTGCAATAGTCAGATGGATCGAAAATAAATAAATAAGTCTAATAAATTAATAGATATTGGCAGTGACCTAGGAAGGGAGTGAATGTTTTTCCACATCCTCTTTCTCTACAGGTTTCTTGGAAACATAAATCATTCTTGCCACGCATATATTCATATCATAAGAATTGTTTAAAGTGATCACAAGCGTTGACACAGTGTGCCTGATTGTGATGGTTTGGAAGGGAGAAGACTAAACACGGATACACGTTTAGATAGAAATGTGTCTTATGAATATGTGCTATACCAGGGGTAGGCAACCTTGGCTCTTTTATGACTCGTGGACTTCAACTCCCAGAATTCCTGAGCCAGCCATTCTGAGGGGAAAGGGAGAGGTTTCCAAGCTGAGCCATGCTGGCTCAGGAATTCTGGGAGTTGAAGTCCACGAGTCATAAAAGAGCCGAGGTACCTACCCCTGTGCTATACCATGGGGGATCTATTTTAATTTTGTAAGTTAAATAGACAAACATCCCTTTGGGTTTTAGTCTGCATTTATCTCCTCTGGTCTAGAAACTCTGAGTGTAGAAAGCAGGTCAGTGCAGGTCATCTATGGCATATGCCTTTATTTCTGTCTCTCTCTATAGATATTTTGCATAGGAGATAAAAGTGTATGGCTAGGTTTTACTATCAGAGTTTTCAGTAAAAGTGTTCTAGGCTGTTTATTTGTGTTTTGGGTGTTGTTGGGTGTGTCAACATTCAGCAGTCATATAACTCACACCTATTTCCCTGGCTAGGATTTCTGGGGAGTTACTAGGACAACGTGCTTAAATGAATATCTACAAACTGCTCATAAAAAGGTTGGCTGAATTTCCAGCACTGCATTTTATAGTTGCTTTGTCCTTATGGTATTAATGTGCTGCCATTGTAAATGGTTTTGTACATCCACTTAGAGATTATATTTTAAATAATGAAAAATGACTCATGTTTTCAATAAATAACAGATTGTGTTAACATAAAGAGAGGGCACACAGAACAAATCTGTAAAGAACTGGAGTTATTTGCTGAAGATCTATTCATCATTTATGTCTCTTAGAAGACATACTGCTAAACTTCTGGAAATGTATTTGTAAGGATTTGCAGATTGGTTTGGTCAAACAACTTTGCTGATACCACTTGCTCGGTTGTTAAGCATCATTGTCTGAATGCTTTCAGTACTGAAGTTAGCAGAAGGAGTGTCTCTGAATAGCAAATTTGGGATAGGCAAAAGTAAAATTATACAAGAAACTGAGAACTATGACAAACAAGTTCAAGCTTTAAATGAAGGTTTTCCTGGATCTTGTGTTCTAGGACACACTGTCTGATAATAATTAAACTATGCAATGAATTAAGTGAAAATGATTCAGAATGTGCTGTCACAGGAGCTTAAGACTCTCTTTGCACAAAATACCAAATTATGCTGTTGGAATATAAATTCTGAGATTTGCTGATTTTTTTCCTCATCCAAGGACTAACCAAGCTTGACTCTTTTCAGCTTTCTGAGATCAGCCAATTAGCTAGGTCTGAGATTTCCTGTTGCATTGCAATTATGTACCAACTGAAATCTCATTGTAGAACTAACATAGTTTGTTTCACCTAACTAAATTCATGCACTGCCTGGTTATCCATATTTACACTAGAACTGATCTTCCTCAGTGCGGTTCTTGAGTATCACAATCAGTGCTGTGATTCAACTATGTGAACAACCAGTTCTCTGTGTGGATGCCGCTTCCAGAAGTCCATTCTGGGCCTGGGCCACAAAAAATTAGCTACCGGTTCTGCCGAAGTGGTGCAAATCAGCTGAATCCCACCACTGATCACAATGTACCAATGATTACTGTCTTTGTGCCTACTGGACTCTTGGACCATCTGCCTGGTTCTATTTTTTTTTTAGGAATATTTTTTTCACACCAAAACCGAAAACTGAAATACTAAGCGGTAAATTACCAATCTCCAAGTTCAAGTTTCAAGACACCACTTGGATTTCAAATGGGCACAGCAAACTTTCTTAGAAAATAAAATGAGGGCACTTGGAAGGTTTCTGCTTTGTTTAGAAATGGGTACATTTGATCCTATCCCCACCCCGTGGCAAAAGTAACAGAAATAGTAAAGAGTGTACTGCAGATTGTGAGGGAGTGAAATTGGGGAAGACGGTACAGTAGATATAATTTTGGTAAATCTGTTCTTATTATTGGTTACGTTTTCCAGGACAGCTATTTTTGGAGTGTGCTGCAAGATACTGTTATAATTTTATTGTCATAAATCTAAACAATTTTATTTGTTTTTTTTCTCCATTACAGCAAAAGACTGTTCAACTAGGTAAGTGTCAGTTTGCTTTAACCAAGCTCTTACTATTGTATATTCTACTCCTGTAAGGAGCGGCAAGGAGAGAGGCAGCTTTTAAGCAGAGAAAACACCAGAGGAAAAAAAAAAAAGAAGTCATTTGGATTTTTGTCAACAGCTTAAGATCCCTGAAGCCACATTTTTCCTTTGTAAATAATACAGAAGTTGATTACCATTTATCTATTTTTGCAAGTTCTTCAACTTCTCAGTCAAGCCCACAACCCTGGCATTCCTGGATAATCTCCTGTTCAAGTACTAACCAGGTCTGGTCCTGCTTGATTTCTGAGCCCAGGCAAGACCAGCCAGGTGCTGTCATCTGTGGAAATGTTGCCAAGAAATCACATGGAGATGGCCATGAAATCACCAAGACTGCAGCTTGGCTAGAAAGGGACCTTACTTGCATACATCAGGAGGAAATTGAACTTGGCTGAGTATAAACAAATTTATACAGAGGTTACAGACTTGGTAAGGAAAAATCCAAATCCACCATTTCTAGAAAGTGACTGATTTCGGTTGTTGACATACTGAAACATTCTTTACATAGTTATTGTTTGTTCCTGTGCTAGTTTTGTTCTACAGCCAAGCTTGAATATTGGCTAGGATAGCTACTAAGCTGGGCTTGTTTTCATTGGTTTGCCTGATCACAAGATTTTTTTGGGGGTGGGAAGGATAGTAATTTATGGATATTTGCTTTAATATATATAATATGCTCACTTACAAGTTAGGTAACCTTCCTGCTAAGCCAGCACATATGCACTATAAGAGAATCAGTAGGCTCCAATCGGTCATCACTTGAGGATAAAAAGCTATTATTTTTTTAGTTATTTGTAGAGCTAAAACATTATTTCAGAGCCTTTATCTAGCAGCCATTATTAATTTACCTGCCTGACAAGGCTCAATCAAATTCATCCTACAAAGAATTGAGCAACTCCCAGCAGCTTTTAGACTGCACAAAGAAGAGACTGTTGCTCCCATTAGCATCTGACTCAAATATCTTGCAGCCAAAATACAGCATGAAATGCCAATCCTCTTCCAACTATTTTAATGGATAGATAGATAGATAGATAGATAGATAGATAGATAGATAGATAGATAGATAGATAGATAGATAGATAGATATAAACAGACAGATTCCCACTAAGCACTTCTTCTAACTCTTTACAGGAACAGAAAACATGACTAAGCTATTTTAAATATTGCTGCCCTTTCATGACACTCAAAATTAGCTGCTGAAGCAGCTGCCTCCCTGTTTACTAGCAGGACTGGCCCTGGGGAAGCAGTGAAAAAGGTTGCTTTTCTGTTTATCAGACAAAGTTTATCAGACCAGGCCAGGGTCAACTTCAATCAATTGATGTGCATTGCCCTTTGGTTCAGGCTGTCTCCCTCACTGTGCCAGAAAGAAGTGGAGGGCAGAAAGGAACTAAACTTCCACATAACCAGATAGTTTTAATTGGTTTGTGCTTTCTGCCTTTAAGAAATAAATCTCAAGTCTACAAATTGAAATGCCTGGCACTTTTGACAAAATGCCAGCGGTTAGCTTTGAGATCATGGGAGACAGTAATCTATAAATACTGCCTGTAAATCTCTCTCTCCCACACATCCACACCCATAGAGCTGTACACCACAAATCTTTTTGTTGTTGAGGTTAGGAAATGGGTGAAGTCAATCTAATGCAAATGAACTGAGAAGAAAATCTTGCAAACCTTCTAAGTGGCCATGTTATGACCAAGATTGTGAATGGAAGCAGCCCATTTGACATGCCACCTTAATTATACTTTTAATTAATCTATGTACAACACATGAAAAGGGATGTTCTGATTGTCCTATCTCTGCTTAGTCATGTCTTATGAGGAACAGGTGGTTTGTGGTGAGTACACTGAACAAGATGAAACATCTACAAGAAATGCAGAAAATGTGACTATTCTCCTCTAGGTCAAGAATTTATGGTTGAGTTGCTCAAGTGTTCCAACATTTGAAAAGTTGTTCTTCCTCTTTCTTTTTCAAGTTTTTTTCCACAATTTCCTCATCATTATGCAGGTTGTGCAAAAATGTTATATAAAAAGATTCAGATAGAATTTTTGGCAGAGTTCATGCTGGAAACAAATCTGGGTAAGAAATCAAGCTATTAGGAAGAGAGAATGTTCTGATTTATTCATTTATCACTTTAAAAAGCTGATCAAAGCTTTGCATGATATATAGCCTATCACACAATGCAATATTTGTTGAACATGGCAACAGATCGCAGATTTTATGCTGTGATTATCGTAAATTGCCTGAAGTGGAGCTAAGCAATATATGAATGCATGCAAATACAATAAAATATATTTTACACTTCACCAAAACATTTTATTTGCGGCAAAATTCTGCCGCATTTGGTTATGTATTAACATATTTCATCCCACTCATCCTCTATGTGTTAAGCCTGTTTCAGCAGAAAGCAAAACATTCCACTGGCAAAGGTTACTCCTGTTAATGTTTCAGCTTAAAGATTAAATTATACATTTGTTAGCTTTTGAGATCTTTTTAAGATCGTTAATTGTTTCATTGCAGTCTATATAAAATGTGCCCAGGGCATCGAATCTAGTTTGGCAAATCAGTATGGGACAGAATGGTTTATTTCAGTCTGATGCACAGAAGTGGAATGGAATTCAGAAAACAGAATTGATTTTTGATAGTCCTTGCATGGAAAAACGCCTGTAACTTTTGTATGCACTTTTCATTATAATGGTTACAGACACTAAGAAACTTAAGTAGGGGTGTAAATTTTTTATTTTACAATGTTCCAAGTGCAGAAAATAGCCTCCTTTCTAATGCAAAATGAGTCATTTCATGCAGCATTGTCAGAATTTCCAAAACAGGGTATTTCACAAAATTTTATGGTTAAAATATTGCAATTTTTGGATACACATGACGCACGCAAGCTTTCATAGAACCCAGTGTACCATTTTAGTTTCTGAACATGATGGAATTTCTTAGTGAATAGCATCTGTTTCAGTGTTAGGCCTACAAAATAAACCAGATTGGGAAACCAAGTTGATTAGAGCTCTACTTTACTGAGACAGGATAGTCTCTTCCAAATACTATAATTAAGGAACGTTTCAGGTCTCTTTGCTTATGTAATAGTTCTTGCCTATCTATATGCATCAAGGCCATCTCCCAGACCGCTTATATTCAAGCAGCTATGCTGAAGAGCTATAGGGCAAATAGTAAGGGGGTAAGAAATAATATTTCTCTGTTGTTTCCAACTTTTCAAAACTTGGTTTTTAAAATTTTTCTTTTAATAGTGAGAGAATGAATTTACCACAGTCCCTGAAATCCAGGCCCACCCAAGCCAGCCACTCTCATCTTGAATCAACATTTACTTTCCACAGTAGCAAACACAAGAAGACACTGACCCTGCTGCCAGCACATCGAAGTGGGGGCAAATTCCAAGTGTTAAAGCTCTAGGTATGCAAGTGCCCAGCACTAGATCCAAGCCAGATTGTGCTACAGCCGTGCCCTACCTCACCTTGAGAGCAAACCAGCTCTGGCCACAAGCACCACAGATCTCTAGGGCTGAATCACTGCCAAAGCACACTTTCCTTCTCTCCAGGTAGCACAGGGGCAAGATCTGGCAGCAACCACACCCTGGGATTGTAATTCTCCTCTCATGTTTGCCCACCCCTGGAAAGCATGACTCAGTTTGATAACTCCTATGTAGTACAGTAAGCAACAAAACAGGGCACTGTGCTTGGGCTCAATGTTGCAACCAGCCATCTTTTAAAAATATACTTGCCAAATGTGACTCCACTGGTCTGATCCAAACATCAAGAGAGGATCTTTGAACTTCCTACCCCTTATACAGGTATACAGCAAATTATGTGTTACCCTTCCCAGGAGGTATGTTTGGCTCGGACCCTCTTTGCATTCAACAAAGACTTAAAATCCAAACAGATTATGAATGTCTACTGCAGCGTAATAAGGTAACAAAGACATACTGTGTGTAGTTGTTGCTTTATTGAACATGTAGTCCTCAAAAGGCATGTGGTAAGTTACACATTATTCTTCCCATGAGGTATGTTTAGCTATGATCCTCCTTGCATTAAGCAAAGCTTTAAAATCCAAACTGATTATTTATTGACAATGGATAAGTACCGCAGCATAATAAAGTAACAAAAACAGGGTGTATAGTTGTTTACAATTGTTGCTTTATTGTATAGATAGTTCTAGGTCAGGGGTAGGCAACCGTGGCTCTTTTATGACTCGTGGACTTCAACTCCCAGAATTCCTGAGCCAGCATGGCTGGCTCAGGAATTCTGGGAGTTGAAGTCCACGAGTCATAAAAGAGCCACGGTTGCTTACCCCCGTTCTAGGTTAATGATGCTAATTGGGATCAGAATTTCCATCACTAAGCAATGAGGACATAAAGTGCAATGTCATGGTGGGCAGAGGGGACCTGAAACACCCTGCAGTTGTAGAGGTGCGTGGATTGCCAAGTACCCAAATTTTCATTTCATGACCGCAGAGGTACTGAAATGAAAGTAACTTTTAAGGACTGGGCCTAAGTAGCATTCATTTAGCACAGTTGTAACTTTTAATATTGCTCAACAAATGGTCATTTAACAACTAGGACTCCCTGCACCACAGGCAGTCTGTGTGACTGGGTTGTACTAGAAATAAACTTTCCATTCTGCTCCCCATATTTCAGCCTGGATAACAGCCAGCCGTTATGACATATCAAGTGCAACAGTTTCTGCAGTCCACACTACCCAACTCTGGTCTCATTATCTGGTGATTTGGGGGGGGGGGGAACCACAACTATAATAATTACTGCCAGAGCACATACAGTACAATTCTCTTATATTGGATAGTGGCACTGGGCAGAACGCAAAAGTCTCCTGCCTCGACATACAGCGAACAGAGTAACTGGACTAGTCACTAACTTGATCCTAGGAAGAAGGCGAGGGTGAGCTGCTGTTGAAAAGATTAACTATTTTTTAAAATGGCCTTATGTATAGACTTAAAAGAATTTATTAGAGACTGTTTTGCAGCAGTAGATAGTACATGCCAATTCCTTTTCTTGGAGCTTAGGCATCAAGGAATCAATCTAATAATCACATGTTAAAGAGTGTTAGTGATGAAACTAGAGCTAGGGAAATATAAAGTAGCAATTGTGGCGAACGTGAAATAAGTCTTCCTGCAAGCAAGCTTGTGATTGAAAAATAAATTTGATAATGTATATTTAAAATGTCTAGACTTTTCATTTTGAATGAGAAGCCAATATATCTATAATTTTAAGAAGCGAGGTTTGATCTATGATTCAACTGTATCTGATAAATAATCCTTCTATTTATTACCATACTGGAGATGACAGTCACAAAAAGCTGAACTTTAAGTCTTACAGCCAAGTTTCCTCGACTTTTAATCTATATTCTGAATTGTCTAGACCAGGGGTCCCCAAGCTTGGCAACTTTAAGACTTGTGGAATTCAACTCCCAGAATTCCCCAGCCAACTCCAATTCTGGGAGTTGAAGTCCACAGGTCTTAAAGTTGCCAAGCTTGGGGACCCCTGGTCTAGAATCTTACCTGGGAATATAAGGCTATGGTTTCCAACCGTAGATCTTTGTGATATCTTTCTGTGCAATTCAGTGTTTAATATTTTATTTGGAAGGAAACCTGTGTGGTTATTTTTATTCTTTGTGACTTTCACTTAAAGCCTTGTGCATTTATTTTTAATAGGAATATGCTACACTTGGTAAGCTTGCTTCTATCTGCATTGGTTACATGTGTCTCTTTTCATCACTTGTGTATTCCAAAGCAGATGACACAAACTGGTGCAATTCAGATGTCAGCTGTAAATTAGAGAAGGGTGACGCTGATCTTAAAGAGGAAATAAGATTTTTTTAACAGGTGAGGGGGAGGAACAGATATAGTTTTGCACTATTCAGTAATTTTTAACAAGAGCACAGAAAAGGATTAGGATTTTTCAACCTACAAAACTATTGTAGTATTATTTTTATAGCTTCTTATTGTTGCTGCCTTGCCTCATTAAAAATCTTACAGTTAGACCCCAATGCTTAGATAAAGATTAAAAGTAAGGCTATAATTAGACATTATGTAAAAATTGCAATAAGCATGAAAAATAGTACATGTCAACTATATCTGTTCCTCCCCCCTCCCCTGTTAAAAAAATCTGTTTCCTCTTTAAAATCAGTGTCACCCTTCTCTAATTTCCAGCTGGCTTTCCCCAATGCATCTGAATTGCACCGGTTTGTGTCATCTGCTTTGGAATACACAAGTGATGTAACCAATGCAGATAGAAGCAGGCTTACCAAGTGTAGCATATCCCTATTAAAAATAAATGCACAAGGCTTTAAGTGAAAGTCACAAAGAATAAAAATAACCACACAGGTTTCTTTCCAAATAAAATATTAAACACTGAATTGCACAGAAAGATATCACAAAGATCTTCTATGGTTGGAAACCACAGCCTTATACTTCCAGATAACGTTTCTTATAAGAAGATAATCTGAATATTCAGTGGAACCCTTTCAGCTTCTGTTTGGAGATAGCAGACTTCCATCAGTGGGAGAGGAAGGAAATAATTTTCAGTGTATCCCGTTCCTCCCTGTAGTGCGTATTCTCCCTAAAATCTGCCTCAAGAGTAGAGGACCCCAAAGAGCAAATATTGAGTTGCTGGGAATACTAGGGAAAGACAATTATTGCAAACTGTCCCATGCTTACTCTACTAGCAGAGGGACATTAGCTGAATTCCACCCAAGAGTTAAGATGTTTACATTTACTGAAATCACATTTTTCTCATTATGTCTCATTGAGTCAGTGGTGACTTGAAGCAATCCCAGATAAACCTCCTCCAGGATATGCCTCCAACCTGGTCCTTCAGGTCTTTCAACCCATCACCATATGCCGGTGGCTTTCCGGGTGCGCTTCAAGGTGCTGACCATCATCTTTAAAGCGCTCCATGGCATCGGACCTGGATATCTTCGAGACCGCCTCCTGCCGCAGATTACCTCCCATCGGCCTGTACGCTCCCACAGAGTGGGTCTCCTCAGGGTGCCGTCAGCCAGACAGTGCCGGCTGGCGACCCCAAGGGGGAGGGCCTTNTCTCCCTTCCTTCCGCCGCGCCCTTAAGACATGGTTATTTCAGCTTGCAGGACTGGCCTAGGGGAAATTTTTAGCGGGGGTTTTAAAATTATTTTAAATTACTTAGGCCAATTGTTAATATTTGTCTTTTAATTAGGTTTTAACTGTAGTATTTGGTATTTTGTAGTTGTTTTATCTGGCTGTTAGCCGCCCTGAGTCCATAAGGAGAAGGGCGGGATATAAATATAATAAACATCAACACCTTGCTACTATGCTTTGCGTTCTTTTCCTTCCACTTTTCCTAGCATTATAAACTTCTCAAGGAAGCTAGCTTTTTGTATAATCTATGTAATATATCTTAAAATATAATTTGAGCTTGGTCATTTGCATCCCAAGTGAGAACTCTGGATTGATTTATTCAATGATCTATTTGTTTGGGTTTTTTGGCTACTTGTATTCTTAGAGAGTCTTTCCAATTCTGAAGTTTAATAAGTGTTTACCATTGTCTTCTTTCATACAATATGAGGCAATCATCCACCTCCAGCATTTTCCTATATCACTGCTGCCAAATATAGGAGTCTACTTGAAATAACCTACAACCCTCAGGTGACTGAGTATCTGTTGAACATGCAAGTCCTGATATTCTTCACTCATTCTTTCAAGGAATGCACCCATCACTGTCACCATGATGAGGAAGTACACAGCAGGACTTGAAGAAGCAAATCTAATTAGACATTAACTAAATTAAGTTATACATTAGTCTATTAAATCAGACAATACTATCCTACACATGTATTTTAAAAGATGGATTTGGGGAAGTGATCCAATAAGCGAAGCAATTCAAAATTTGATCAAATATTTGCATATTATAAAGTATCTGGATTTGATCTCTATTATATGGAGTAAGTTATCTCTGAAAGAATAGATCCAAGTCTCTTGAACTTTAGTTACTCGGAGTTGCTGAAAAACAGCACTGACCTTGTTGCATGCTTCTAATATCTTATGCAAAAATTAACCATATGTGAAACATATTTCAAAGGTCAGCCCTAGAGACTACAGGAGCATGGATGATAACTGACAGATCTTTCCATTTAAAGCATTGGTATCCAACCATCTGGCTTGCTGGGACCACACTGAGTGAAGAGGAATTATCATGTATAAGATATGTAAGAAGCTAATGTATATAAATGACATAATGTTAAACATTTACGATCTTGTGGGCTGCATTACTAGCTGTGCAGGCCAGGCCTGCATGAAGCCTGAGGTCCAGATATGCCTGATACAAAGGATACAAATCAATATTTCTGGTTCAATGGTTGTCAGAAAAAAATATTTTTACCTCTACTTTATTTACAATATAAAAGGCTGTTTATTAAAATTAGATATGACATGAGACATTTACTTTGGTTTAAGCCTGGAACAATACAGCTACTTGAAACATTCAGTGAGATTCTAACTTGGGTAAATTCTAATGGATTTAAATTCTGCCATGTTGTAATGGGGTAAAATGGAAAATTTTCCAACCATGAGGAAAAATTGAAATTTGTTAATCTGTTATTTGTGTTTTATTCCATACCCCATTATCCATCCTACAGAAAAAAATGGGATTAAAAAAATACCTTAAAGAAAACACGCTCTATCTTCTTATAAGGCTATAAAAATGTTACATCAGAGTTTTGATGCATTTTGTAACTGCAGTATTTCCTCACATAGGCAGATGATAAAATTGAAAGTCAGCACATATTAATTGTAGCAACATCACAAAAAGATGTTCATCAAGAAGCAGAAATCTTGGCTGCAGTTTAAGGTAAAACAGAAGATATATCGTGACACAAGCCATTCAAAATTTGCCTTAACTAATGCACAGATTTCTTTTAAAAATGTGTTAAGTGGTAATAATCATAGCTAAACATGGGCTGAACACTTTTTATAAGTAAGTCTTCTATTTATGTGAATGTACTTCTTTAAAAGCATGGTAAAACAATGTTTTAATGAAATTTCAGGCACTCCCTGGATTCAATGACCAATCTCTCTAATTTATTTTTCCCTTTGAAGGACGGAAAATTGGTAATGTGCTACTTTTATCTTTGTCTCATCTTCAAAAGTTTACAAGTATACCACAAACATTTAAAGCAAAGCAGTAGTATATTTAGTTCTAATTATTTCATAGCACATGATACTTTCAATTAAGATTTCACATTTAGCTAAAGCCACCTGATAAATTCAACAAATGCAATATTCAGGAATTGGTTTATTTTTGGTTTACAGACAAAGGCACCCAAATATTTTTTATTAAATAATTATTTAAAATGCTGTTTCTGAAATCTATTCTTATACTAGGGAACTCACACTGTAGAGGAATGTTGTTTCTATAGTCCTAATTCTAAATTCTGGCATATTCAAGGGATCTGTTTCATAATGCCTTTTTCTATCACTTCAGATTTGACAATTCTTTTTGAATTTTGAAACTTTCCAGGCTAATATTCAAATTCACAGATTTTTCCTTTAGGTTTGAAACAACTAGTATTGATATTGCTATATTAGCAAGAATAGCATGACAATATTTAGCTACGAAAAAAGCATGAATCACCTAGATGTGTGGAAGCCTGAAAGATTTGTCTCAAAAAAAAAAAAAATGTTATGGAGAGTTGTGTTATTTCTCAACTGTATTTGTTTTAAGGAAACCTATAATTTATTCCATAAAACAAGATACACAGGAAAAAATGACTACCTAAGTAACATTCAGTTGTCTTACCAATATTTATTACATCTGTGTACACATGTACACATGTACCAATACTCTTGCGTGTTAAGTTCCAGACATCTATTTCAATGTGCCAAACTGATCTATGGTCAGTGAGGAAGAATTTAGGGAGCAACGGTGACAGACAGGTATAGTAAGGATGTTGCAAATAAATGGTAAAATGTTACATCACAAAGTTCACAATTTATTGTATTCCACCATTGCAACAGCAGTCTCACACACTCTTTAAAAGAGTATGGTCCTTGACCATGCAATATGTTGTATCCCTGTAAATATTATATGCACATTTAACTTTTGTTTTTTAAAAATCATATTTAACTATGAGAAAAATAGTTAAATTTTAACAAGGAAACATTCTTTTTAAAAGTAGAAGCACAATTACATGGAAGATTTTAACAGTGGCATAAAGTTTGAATGTGGAATAAGAAGTGTAGGACACATATGTCTTGTGCATAACACTTGTATGGTTCATTCACAATTTACTTAAGCATAGTAATAAAAATAGATATACTAGAAGTTGATCAGATTATCCTATACCACACCTGGAAATGTGGGTTATAACAAATAAAAGCATATAAATTAGCACAGAATGTAGGACATGTCATGAAATATAAGAATGTAGAACATGTCATGAGATATAAAAAGCATGTTTTAAACGTAGCATAATTCAAATCTAGTTTTTATGGGGACAGTTGCAAATGGATGCTCACTCTAAATCAATTTAAACCTATAGAAAAAGATATTAGCCCAAGTAGGAATTATTTAACAGTTTCCATGTTCTACATTTTTGTTTCAACTATTTCTACTGAAACTACTGAACTTATTTAGCATAAATATACTGACTCCCAAATGCTAAATAAAGCATTTGGTAATTCATTTTTAAATTATATAGGTAACACAGGGAACAGACTTTTTTCCTATTCGGATCTCAAGTTCCTGATCTGCAGTGAAAGTTTCTCTTGCTGTATTTAAGGGACAAATTCACTTATTTCATCATTTTCTCTTTGCACCCTCTTTTATAGCCACAATTCAAAAAGCTGGAGATAAAACACTGTGTACCAATGGCAGTTTTCTTCTTAAAAGAAACCTGCCTTTTTAGTTGAATGATGGGCTTAAGAAATAGGTGATGGAAACAAGCATTGTAATGCTTGTGTATAATTGTCAGTAGTGGTATTAACTGTTTCCTGTGGATTAATCTGCATGTATAGGTGTACTTGTAACAGCAGTTCCCCCCCACCCCCCCCAAAAAAGATTTTTTATTTCTTTTAGTAATTTTTGTATAGTTAAGAGCCTCTGGAAAAGAGCTAACAAGGAAAGATTAACAGAATGCCCAGTTTAAATAATTTACAAGGAATATTTCTCATAAGATTAACCAGAAAAAATCCACTTTGATTCTCAAATAAATTGCCACCCAAGAGAATAATTTGTTTACCTTATCTAAATGCGCTTATTTGCAATAAAAATTAAGTTTACTATGTTAAGGCAGATTTTAATTGAATGCATTCCAGAATTGCAGTTACACTGGTCCATGGCCTAACGTTTTCCTCATACAGATATAAATCTGCTTGGATATTTTACCTACATATTTGCCTAATGAGAGATTGATCCAGATTAGCCATATAATCTTCACAGAAATGCACAATTAAGCATCACATGAACTGTATTTCACAATCCAGATCTAATATTTCATGTTTTTACAAAAGACAAGATGAGTAGGTATATTATACGGCTTTGTGCCATTAGACCACCAAATGCATAGATGTCCTAATGCTGGAATTGTCATCTCTAGTATCTCATAGTGCTGGATGCTCTGAAGTAAGAGAGGAACTTGTAACATAGGCTAACAACAAAATACCAGATGTTTCTTGCCATTTGGGATCTTGCAATGAAAATTCGCCAGATGAGAATTACAAGTACTGTATTGAAGCCATACCGTATGTTCCTTAGCCTAGAGATAAATCAAATCAAGAGAAAGGGAAAAAAAGAAAACAAATGTGGGAAACTTAAGAAAACTGGCAAATAAGAATATAACAGCTTGAGGCAGAAACAAAACACATTCTTTATCACATTTCTATTTGATTGGAAAGGGATTTTTATAGTAGTGTGTACAATTTTGTTATTGACAATACAACAGTTTAGTTCTAAAAAAATCTGCATATCAGTAAACTATACTGTTCTGCAGTAGAGATTTCCTGTCATATCATAGAATTCTCCCATCATACATAAAGATTTTTATGCAATTCATATGCTCTCTTCCTATAGAGTACATATATTAAGAATTACAAGATAACTTACATTTGAAAGACTGATACAAACAGTAACATCACTTCCCAGTTTCTCCCCAACTTAAAAGGTTATCAAAACCCCAATATGTAATCTTCAGACAAAAGAGATAAGCAAGAAATGTGGGGAGTCTTGATGTAACTCACCTAAATTATTTTACCACAACACCTGTGTAGCATTTTTTGAAATGATTCCAATAAGAATGTCAATTATTTTAATATTTACAGAAGTGTTTAAATATTTATTATTTATTTATTTATTAAATTTATATCCCGCCCTTCTCCTTGCGGACTCAGGGCGGCTGACAATCGATTTAAAAAACATAAATAACAATTACAGAATTAAAATCAATTAAGAAAAAATATTTAAATATTGTCCGATTAAAATATGATTAAAACCCCTCTAAAAATTGCCCTAGGCCAGTCCCGCTTGTTGGAATAGCCNCGACGGCACCCTGAGGAGACCCACCCTGTGGGAGCGTACAGGCCGATGGGAGGTAATCTGTGGCAGAAGGCGGTCTCGAAGGTATCCCGGTCCGCTGCCATGGAGCGCCTTAAAGATGATAGTCAGCACCTTGAAGCGCACCCGGAAGGCCACCGGCAGCCAATGCAGCTCGCGCAGCAGCGGTGTTACATGGGAGCGAGTTAGTGTGGCATGCCTTCCTACATTTTTGACACTCACAAAATTACATCAATCGCAATAGCAATAGCACTTGGACTTGTATACTGCTTCATAGTGCTTTTCAGCATTCTCTGGGCAGTTTACAGAGTCAGCATACTGCCCCCAACAATCTGGGTCCTCATTTTACTTACTCTGGAAGGATGGAAGGCTGAATCAATCTTTAGCCGGTCAGGATCAAACTCCTGGCTATGGGCAGAGTTGGCCTACAATACTGCATTCCAAGCACTTTGCCCCTACAGCTCATTTTACATTCAGAATAATTAACATAAATATGTATTAATTTATGAAGTAAAGAAGTCAAGTCCACATACTTATTTAAGTGTTTCCGAGCTGCTGGGAGACCAGACATTTCTTCATTCAGTACATATTTCTTTGTTCCCATGCAGTAATTTTCCATATATTCTGCCCAATGTAACTGCCGAACGTCAAAATTAAATACCTGGTGTAAAAATTAAACAATGTATCTATTACTAACAAAATATAGTTTTAAAGTCAAATCAGGAGTACAATGGATAAAACATTGTTTCTTAGTAAAAAACAAAAAAAACCATCAGCTACCCACCCAACCTAAGGATTAACTTAACTTCCACTAATGATCCATAATATTGACTCCACAAATAAATTCAGATGCTTTGATCCCTTATAATAACCACAAGCACAATTACATAAGAAGCATGTTGATACCAATAGTCTTGTAGGTAGGGATATTTTACAGGAAACTAACCTGTCTTAATAGTCTCTGAAAATTTCAGCAAAGAGAAAAACACTATCGTCATCAATATTTTAAAATCACCTTATTTTAATATTAAAGATATTGTTTAAATTACCATTTATAAGCCCATTGTTATTATTGTGTACCAAAAAGTATCAGAACAGTGATCTCTAAAGATCCTTATGAAAGTTTTTTGCTGCATTTTATTCGGTGTTAGACACTCAATCTGTAACTCAGCTAAAAAGTTAAAAACCAACAGCATTTATCTTGGAATATTCTTGGAGTTATTCATAACAGAAATTTACAAATCAACCCAGGATCCTGTGTTATTAATATATAAAATTAAATGAGTTTGAATGTGGATCATATGCAGAGAAAGGGAGAAGGATCACTACTAAATAATCTTGTGCTACTACACAACACATGCTCATAAGCAAACGGTTGCCACACAAAGTTATGTTACAGAAGCACTGAACAATTACATACATATATCCAAAATGCAAAAAAAGTTGCACAGTATATTATTATGAAAAACAGTATATTGCCATTCCAACTATTATGGAGGACATTTGTTTTGAATGAGGTCAAAGGATTTGTTTCAATATCCTATTGCTTTTGATTGGAAAATTTGAAACTTTTTAATCTTCATTCCACTTGAAAAGAGCCAATTCAAAGTGTTTGGCAAAATTTTTTGAGTTGGGCTGTTTTATTCCTAGCTCAAAAGCAAACAGTTTTGAGTAATCAGATCCATCTCTAATTACATTTTAATTTCTATCTTAGACAGACAACAGTTATATAAAATATAAACATCCTTAACTAAACTAAATGTAAAAATGCATGTAAATTTGGAACATTATCTGCAGCACATTAATTTGTACTTGATATATCATTCTTAAATGGCTTTCTATCAACCTACCTTAATGTTAACACTTTAATATGTATGAGTTTTTATTTTACAACTAAATCTTTTTTTTTGTACTCTATGGAAAATATACTACTATTTATAGTAACTTTATTTAGGTTTATCTGGGATTCCAATGCAGCACATACAAAGATCTATCTGTATTTAACTGTGATTATGAAAATGAGCATACTGAACACATCTGGCATTTTATTGTTGTTTCAGAAAAACTACAGTAGACCAAAGCTAGGAACTATGGAAGGGGATCATACTACAGCTTTATCTTTTCGTTAGTTTCTTATGTTTTCATTTTGCTCCTTATTTGAAGTGCTATATGTACTATATTGTTATCAAGCAAAGCAATACAAATTAACTTGCCTTTTTGTCTTCAGGACTCAGCTGGCTCATAAGCATATTGACATTGTCTGTGTTCCAGTCCCAAGAATTACTTGTGAAGTACTCTAATAGCACCATAGCTTTGTGAAGACGTGTTATTGTTTTCATCATCCTATAGCCCAGGAAAACATGTTATTAAAGAAAATCACACTCACAACTGAAATATGACTCAACTTTTAGAAGGAAGGTTCCTCCACGGGATCCTTCAGTTTGCCAATTACACCATTAAAACTTGAATAGAATTTTCAAAAATAGAGTATTTCTGCATAGCATGTGAAATAATTTTTTTTGAAAGGCTGAGGTCCTTTGCTTAGGTAGTACTGTGAACACAAGAATCTATGTATGAATTAGGGCTATGCAGATATGAAGGGAAAACGTAACATCAATTCCAACTCCTTTAAACCAGTGCCTTTTTTTGGGATCATAATGCACTCCAAATCATCTTTAACCTTTTGAATTTGAAGCTCTGCACAACTCTAATCAACCACACACTATAATTCACAAAGAGTTCAGATTTGCATGAGATATTCCTTTGCCCATTAATTTAGAAATTGAAACGGTCGTGGAAGAAATGTTTCTTTATAAAACCATCTTTTTTTGAATACTGGTTATAAAAGATGCTTTGCATCACACTGGTTCAGACGTTTACTACTTATTATGCAGAAATATTCTATTCATGTTTACTGCCCCATCAGTCAACATTAAATATTTTGTTTGAATATAGTGCATTCTATTAGTAGGATCAACTTGAAAAATAGCTTTAAAATACGAGTATCGCTGAACTTGAATTTAGTAAACTCTGTTGCACTTTTTGTTGGCGCCGCTATAATATCAGCAATACAAACCCTAGAACCTTATTTGACAGCTATTTTGACCCTGACTCATTTCAAGATTGAACCTTATAATAGAAAGCACTGATCACCAGGAAGATAAAAAGGTGAAGGAGGAAAAGAAAAATCACCATGAAAAAAAGGTTGCTTTAGACATATTTCTTTTATTCAGTTATGATAAACTTGCTTATATTGAGGATATCCAAATGCAATTCTATTGAAAATAATAAGTGCATTTATTAAAAGGAAGACACACATCTGAAATATAAATAACAAGCTTCTGTAAAGGTAATTCAGAACAGTGAAACTATATATTATAGTTTCTATTTTTTTTTCCCCAGCGGATCTTAACAGCTTCTGGGCTATATTAAGAGAAATTGTACATTTCGTCCATGTTATATAGTAGCTGTCCCCAACCTTTCTGGCACCAAAGATAGGTTTCATTAGAAAAAATTATCTTCCATAGATCGGGGGGGGGACTCATGTGCAACCTAGATCCCGTGCATGCACAGATGAAGCTTTGCTTGCTCACCCGCCGCTTGCACGGCCTGGTTTCTAACAGGCCATGGTCTGGCACCGCAGGAGGGTTGGTGACCCCTGTTATAAAGTACTTTTTTCAAACATTTATAACCATAACATCTAGCTCAACCAAACGTATTAAAAACAAGAGTCCTTAATGATATAAAATTCATAAGGAAAATATAACTAAGTTTATGGAAAGGACACTAAGAGGCATCCTAGATTGTTTCTCAAAATAAATGTTGCACTAGGGTCTCAAGTTGAACTCATGTATATATGTATGTGTATATACATATGCATATCCATACATACATACATAAATGTGTATATACATATATACACATATACATCTTTCCTGGAGAACATTTCATTTTTCAAATCTGATAAGACTTCTCTTTCAACATTGTCACGATTTATTTTTAGAGGTTAGTTTGGTTTCATTTTATTGTCTGCTCGCTGGATAGTTGTGATTTTAGTTTATGATATTCTATCTAGCTTCTTCTATTGTTTATTTATTAAAGCACTTTTCTAATTATGTCTCCACTCTAAATATTATCAATCCTTTAAGGACGAGGTTAGGGACAGTTTTTCATGGAGAAAATGTATCTGATTGCTAAAAATCAGTATCAATTCTAAGAAACATAATCAATCCATACAAATTATATAAACAAATAAGCACATTTTTTTCTTATTTTCCTATTTGTAAACTGCTTCAGGTGATACCCTATTTAGTTATATCTATTATACAAAAGCTAGCAACTATATCAATAAAACATTTGTTTTATGGCAATAAATGATTATATTAAGCATATTAAGCTGTAATTGCCAAGCAATAATATAAGGGACTTAAGCCAAAAAGGCATCTGTTCATCTTCTACTCACATGAATCTATTAAATATTTTCTTCTCTGAAACATATTATTCTAAGAGCAAAATCATTTCTTAACTTTAGAACATTTTGTAGATATCATTGTTTATACTTAAGTAGTACAATTTTCATGAGCTGAAAACACACTTCCTTTCTTCAAGGAATGCTCCTCACAGAGCTTTTCTGCTTAAGAACCACTGTACATTTGCATGAATATTCCAATGTTGCAGATCCTGTGGAATTATTAGTGTCTGAGTTGTTATATATTATTTTTGTCAGGCAGATGAATTACATAATACAATTAGACAACCCAGAAAACACTCAAATCTCTCAAACTTACTTAATCACAATCCTGCAAAAACTGAAAGACACCATAGAATATATTCAGCCTTTTAACATCCCAAAATGGAAAACCTTTATTAATGAAACAAATTTCTTAATCAGGAAAAAAATCCAGTTTGACTGAACTTCCACACATTGCTACTCTCGCAAAGAATTCCAGAATTCTTTGGTGTTCCTTCACAAGTTTGTAAACTAAAGACAGGTCACAATGACCTTTTATGTAGTATTTAACATTCATAACATTTAATACCTTAGTTCCATCCCATTATTACAATTTGTTCCAGGTAGAACCATATTTTGATATCTCAGCTGATACAAGTTGCTGCACCCAGGCCATAGATTGGGACTAATTATAATAGCAAGTTATTCCTGAAGCCACTGATATTAACTTACAAACCCTACAGTATATTATTTGGAATCAGGTTATTTGGAACAAAATACTTTCCCTCTTTAAGATGCTTAGGATTTAAAGTACGGTAATTGAGAATTAGTTTTATTTTGATCCTCAAGAGTTGTTGGGAGAATAACATTAGAAAATTATCTGTGGATGCTTCTAACCTTTAAAACTCCTTACTTTGGCAAGGAGCTCTCTATTAATATAGTACATTAAAGTAGTGTATTTTTCCTATGGGTTTCTTCATATTTTTACTGCTGCATTCTATTTTTGTTTTCAGTTTTTGATTGTGTTACACTGATTCCTATTTTATTATTATTAATAGCTAAATAATACTACGTCTGATTAAAAGGTAAGACAAAAATTATGTAAATAAAATAATCTTTTCTAATGCTATTTGATATCTGGAGGATTTTTGCTAAAGGGAAGCTTCTACATGTTGTTTATGATCAACACAGAACATGTTTGCTAAAGGGAAGCTTCTACATGTTGTTTATGATCAACACAGAACAAGATGAATTTTAATGGATTGTACTTCTTGTTTATAATCCCCTCCTTTCCAGTATTAGGTAGCATAACAACATAAAGTTATTTGATACTGCAGACAAATTGTATTGCAAGTTTAATACAATTATGGATCTGGCCTTTGATTTTTCTATACCCTTCTATGCTCAACTTGTTTTATTTTTTAAAAATCATATTGTAACGTGCAAAACCTCATTTTGTCTCATATACAACTTTGTCAACAATAACAACTTCAAATAGCCAAAAGCCTGAAAGTTGCCAGAAGAAACCACTGCTAGGCTAAAAAATAATCTAGTCCTACTTTTCATTATAGAAAACTACACTGGATTTCTTTGCCAGCAAAGAAATGAAAATGTACCATGTGAAATGTCCCAATGCTTGACAAAATTACACAATATGCCGTCTGTGTGAACAATTAAGCAAGCACTTGAACTAAATTTAATCAAAAGCCACAAACATAGTTTTCCTAAACAGGACCGGGGAGTTACTAAGGTATTGTGGTCATAAATTTGATGATTTCTTAAGAGGGGTAGTCAGGCAACAGCCTGTTACAGATATTGCTGAGCTAAAAATTCCAAATATTTTCATACTGACCTGGCTTGTCTGGGATGCTAAGAATTATAATTATAATTAAGCAACATTGGGAGTACCACAGATTGCTTTTATCCCATTTAGCAGGCAACTAAAAATATATTCGTAATGTTTCTCCGGCCTTTTATTTTACTGTGATAAATGTTAAGATAAACTAATTCAGCATCTTTCATAAATAATAGAAGCAGAAATTGTCTCCTTCTTGGATCTCTAATTACACGTTAAAACACAATTTCAAAGGAAGTGCTTTTTCCTGTTATGGCCTATTTGAAACATACAGTACTTTGATATTAAAGTTTAAATTATGGTCGAAGCTTATGAACTAACTTGGGTGTACATATTCTACCTGACTTGTAAATTATTATTACAGAACATTAGACTGTTTTATTAAACCATTTCAGCAGGAAATGGATTACTTCAAGCCACTTTCTCATTCCTCCTAAAATGTACAAATACAGATATGAGGACTACCATTTGGTCACCAATGATGCTATATGATCATAATGTTCTGGAGAGATGGTGATCCAGTTTTCTGATTCCATGGTACTCAGTTCCAAAATGTGCTAAATTTTAAAATAAAATCTTTTTATCTCATAGAAAATCATTACATTTCAGCTCACTAAAAACTAATTCTACATTAGAAGACATTCTGAAAGGCAGATACTATCTAATTTATAAAATGAATCACTTTTCCTTTGTTTGATAGGATTCCAGTGTAAACAAGACCGGAAACAAACCATTTTATAAGTATATGTGTTCATCATTAAATAGGAATCTAATTTTCTTGTAGCAGGCAGAGTACGCAGAGTTTGTGGGATAAATTATTAGTTCACAGTGGTATGTTTTTAACAGATGTATCAACCAGTTAGTATGCAAACATGTTTAGGAAATACAAGCTTCGCTGGTAGGAAACATTTTTTTAAATCATTTTAATCCCAAATCCACCTTTCCCATGATAAAAATCAAGGATTTAAAATGACCTCAACTTAATATAAGCACATCAATGTATTTTTCGTGTTAACACTATGGAAGTAGTTTTTCAGGCATATTCTTTTGGCATATTATTTTTCAACCACCTACAGCTCCTGCCATTTCCTGGTGGTCTCCTATTAAAGAAGTAATCTGGCCTAACCCCTGCTTAGATTCCAAATCAAAACAAAGTCATTCAGGTGATGTAACCTACTAAAGCATGTTTTACAAAATTCAAATACAGTATATTAAGATGTGAGTTATATCTGAAAGTTGTATTACACAATGACTGAGGGGAGGGAAAGAGAGAATAGAGTTTCTGAGGGGAGAGGAAGAGAGAGAAGAGCTTCTGGGAATGGAAAAAATGTTCTCTACTTGAGAACTTTCTTTTAGGAATGTAGAGAAGACTACTAAAATGACAACAATGATACTAACAGATGCTCAGTATCCTTCATGGGAAAGTTGTTCTGAAGAGTAAAATTGCTGTATATGGACATGGAAAAATATTAGACTCATTCAACTGCCTTTGCTTGCTGCCTATATCATGGTACAAATGAAAGCTATTGCCTAAATTGTTATGACAAAAAAGTAAGAGCTGTGTCTGCTAAAATTATTTCTAACTCTTGGAATAGTATGTTAATGCTGTAGGAGAAATAATGAGTTTCCAAAGTCAAAGACATATTCATTTTCTCATAGGTATATATATATATATATATATATATACACACACACACACACACACACACACACACACACACACACACACACATACACATACCTACAATCTTTGACTTTGTACGTGTGTGTTTATGTGTATTTATATTTACAGATATAGATATATAGTTTCCTTCTCCTCTCCAAATACTAAACTACTGAAATAATATAACGATATATCTTCTGTTCCTTCACTTTTGGGGGTGGAGGCTGTGCAGTTTGAGCAGCAATTCTGCAAAAGAAAGCTTGAAAAAGTTGCCATTTTTAAATGTTAAGATAGAGAAAAAATATGCAGATTTGAGCAGTAAAAATATACATTTTGCCCGCTTAAAAAAACTCCTAAGCCAAAAGAATTATAAGCCAAATGATGGTGATGTAAAATATGTCCTAAGTTATCTAAATAATCCATTAAAAAAAACCATGTGTACCATAGTTTTAGTATTTCTATCCCTTTTCCCTCCCCATTCATTTTAGCTTATAATTTTCAATAACAGTGCTAGAGTAGGATGATTTGAAGAACATAGTAACTGCATGACACGAACCGATGACTCTAATAAAGCAAATGTCAACCAGCCACTAAGTCCCCAAAAATTTCCAGCTCTTTTACTGTTATTGTTGGTTCCTCATTAGTAAATCTAAGATAAAAAGCTCATGCCAATGATCTAAACTGCCACCAAGCTTCCATCACTTTTAGCAAAAAATTAGCCCTTTCTTTCTTACCACGGTTTCTGACCTGTCAACCTGAGAACAACATCGTATAAGAACGCAGGAAGTATGTGACCGACTGTAGTCCAATAATGATGAATAAAGGGGTTGGACTGGATTTTAAGATTGGGACGCCTGATTGCTTGTTCTAAAGGATTCCTCTTGAATATCAAATTTAGGTAACATTCTGTAGGAAAAATAAGGGTCAAAATGTTCTGAGTAGCTCTTGTTCAAAGAATAAATCCAATCATCTCTAGACATCCTAATGGGTTAACTACTCCATACTATCCCATTTTCACTGTTGCCGGAAAACAGCAGACTTGGAGTCGAACACTTCTGTGGATTTAACATTCCATTCAACGATAATTACGAAAAAGAAAAAAAAAGTGTTAATTTTGTTAAGCATGGGTTGTAAAAAGCCAGAGGAACACAAAGCAGAGCTAGTCACCATTACCTTGGGTTTCTTCCTGTAATCCTGAGGTAGATATCATACAGGAATGCTGGGGCCTTATGGCTTACAGCAATCCAGTAGTGATATAAAAGGTGATTGGATGTTAGATTTACATTGGGCCGTCTGAAGGCCTGTTCGAGAGGATTCCTCTTGAAAGTGGATATTACATGGTATTCTAAGAAAGAAAAGTTGTGTAACAGCTTTGATAATAACCATGTAAATGTACTGGACTTCCATGGACATCACAACAGATAGTACTATTCCCATTGATTTAAACCACATTATTTCCTATACATACTTCATTAACTAACAAAGTGAAAGCATTTTATTCAATTAGACTGTAAAATTACAAAACTTTCTCATTGGACTTGTTTGCATACCTAAGCATCACTTTTTAATTTTTCTCCCTTTTTCTCTTTGTTACTTATTAAATCTGTGTGAATAAATGAGAATAGAGTTTCATAGGCTTACCTTTCTATAATTTACATAATCATACAACACTCAGGCATGTTACATTAAAGCAACATTTCAAAATTAAGATATATAGTATAATAAATTCAAGTAAATATTAACAAACTCACTACATAAAATAGATTCTTTTTTTAAGGATCTGAACTGGTGCTTCCTCTACCTTAACCTTTATTAGTAAGTCAGCCAATTTTTTTTCTAAAGAAATAAGTCAATTGAAAAAAATACAAGCTTTCCTTTTTCCACCCATAAAATCTAACCAAAGAACTGTAAATAAGAGAGATTACCTCTAGGCTAATGCCTAGATTAGACAACTTCTTAAGTTTCAAATGACTTCTGGGAAATACAAAATCAATATACTGCATGGAATCTGAAAAGTTTAGAAACTAAAACAGTGGGCTAAATCTCAAATATTGGATGATGGGATCAGATGTCAGTAATAGTATAAATTTCAGCATAATACAGTGGCACCATATGAGCTAATGGGACAGAAGTAAAATTTGACTTTTTTTTTCTCAGCTTCCTGATATGTAAGGGACATCAGCAAATACTATGCAGTCTCAAAACATATTTCTTGTGTTTTAGTATTGTTTGGTAATATGTCCTAATCAGAAATGCTATACAGCCATACATCATAATTCAAATGCTAAGTAAAGCCACAGATACTGTATGTGAACACTGTTCCAAAACTTGGTCTGTATCAGTGCATTTCTATCAGAAAAATGAAGTTCTGTGACTTTTATACAATATGCAAATTTGCTTAGTTTTATAGACTTTTAAGGCTATTTTTACTACACCTCTGAAAGTGCAGTGTACACACAGGCAAATAAAGGGTGTGTAACCTTGTATTTCCTACTAAACATGCAGCTATGTGATTTACCCACATTGATGTAATACTGATCAAATACTGAAGTTTTTCACTCCTAAAGTGTTCTATTCGATTGAGTATAGTTTAAAATATACACAACAAATTAATGAGAATATAACTTGGTTCAGTTGTGTACATTTTTAAAGATGAACTTCAAACTGGATTATCTATTCAGCGAAAGAGCAAAAACAAAAAAAGTCCTTCAGATGTATCCAGATAGAAGGGAAAATATAGCAGAATTAAGGAGAATCACTGCTATTTTTAAAAGTAATTCCAACTGAGTCTAACTTGATCATGGCTATCTATATAAGCTATTTTTAAAATGAACTAATTATGAGAGGGAAAAAAGAGGCCTACCAACTTCACCCCAATGAAAGGGATTAGTGCCACCCGTTGTACAGTTGTATACCATAATATTTCTTGGCCTGAAAAAAAAAAGATTATATTTTTTTCTATATCATCAGTATAAAACAATTTAGGCACAGTCAAAAACAAAGAGAAGCAGAACAGCAGAAAACTGGCTGAATAATTATAAAAAGTAGAGCAACAGAAATATAAAGCAGCAGCCAAACAGTCAGTTAACATTACATTTACAAAACAATTCCGTGGGATTAGGATCCTCAAGGAAAGGCAGAATAGAAATTTTGATGCATAGCCATCTTTTTAGAAAGGCAAAAGGGGGGGGGACTACAGAAAATACATGCCTCTGGGTTTTTTAATTAAAAAAAGTTAGGGATTATAAGGAGGCTGTGGTTTTCAACTCATACTTGTCAGCATATTCTCAAACTTGCTGCAAATTTTGCCAGTTTTACAGGATTGACACTGACTACTTAAACCTCTTCCCTTCATTTCAATTAAAGAAAATGCCGTCTGTATGTTAAAAAAGAACTTGGCCAGGATGTGCAAAACAAACAGAACGTTTGGCCAGAACTAAAGTAAATCAAGGCTTTTCTGAAATCAGATTGTTCTGCTGTCAACAAAACATGCACATTTTATTTGAAATAGTCAGAATCTAGAATGCAGTACCATCCTTAACTCTGGGACAATATATTCAGATATTGCAAGACCATGTCTTGCTAAATTAAACAGCTGAAATCCTCTAAAGAAAGTTAACATATAGCATGTTCTGAAAAAAATGGATTCCTAATGCTGATATTTGTACCAGCATTTGACATTACCTGCTGCCTTTTGGCATTTTAAGTTCTGTACACCAGAGCTTGCCAACCTTTCAGGGTTGGTGGCCCAGAGCAGGGGGGAGGAGGGAAAAAAGGGATGGTTTTGTGGTGGGGTGAATGCATGCGCATGTACAAACACCCATTGCTCGCGCAAGTTGGGCTGCAAACTCCCACTGCACTCGTGGCGACATTCATGCGAGTGGGGTTCTGCAAACATGCACACTGGCCAGCCACTCATGCGGCCCTGTAGTCAAAAGCCCACAGCCCGGTAGTGGGCTCTGGCCCATAGGTTGGGGACCCCTGCTGTACATCATATTCAATATTTTATTTTTTGGCTTTTAGATTATTGCTGTTTCTTTTCCAGAATGTCTGTCTTGATGATATAATTCTTTTAGTGCATTTTTATTAATGTACAGGTAGACTTTGATTTACAGCCACAATTGGGACCAGAATTCCCATTGCTAAGCAAGGTGACTGTTAAGTGGGACATGACCAATTTTCCTACTTTTTTGCCACAGTTGTTAAACAATTCACTGTTGTTGCTAACTAAATTATGTGGTCGTTAAGCAAATCTGGCTTTCCCCATTGATTTTGCTTTGCTGAAAGCTGGCTGGGAAGCTTACAAATGGCAATCATACGACTCCAGGATATTGCAAACATCATAGATACATGCTGGTTGCCAAGCACCTAAGGTTTGATCATGTGACCCTGGAGATGCTGCAATGCTCGCTAAGTACAAGGACTGATCATAAGTCACTTTTTTTCAGTGCCGCTGTAATTTCAAACAGTTGCTAAATGAATAAGTCGAGAACTATCTGTATTCTATAAGCTTTCTAGAGCTGTAACAGACTGGGACAGCCCATAGATCTCATAAATAACAAATAAAGGTTTTCAAATATCTTCGAAGAAAGAGTGCTGTCAAAAACTCAAGCATATCTGAACAATCACTTATGTTTCAGAACAATGAAAGATCATACACTCCCTGATCTTGCATTATAGCTCAATTCATGACCTCAGAAATCAGTCATAAATTTCAGGCTGAGGATAGTGGATGTGTTGAGTAACTCAGATGAACTGGGCAAAACTGCACTTGTTATTAAAGCCTAGACCTGTATATAAGTTGAAGGAGCCTAATGGGTGTAAAGAACAAACACAAATAACATCAATATTTTGGGAAATTTAAGCTTATAATTTAATATTATATAACTATTGCTTATCCTATGTAAAAAGAATTGTCACCTGTTATACCTATTAACTCCTGAATACCAAGCAGCAGCTATTGTTGCATTGATGACTACATCTACAGGAATAAGATCGGCAACTGCATTATTTGAGGCTCGCATTGTTCTAAGAATTCCTTTTCCTGCCTTAAAATAAAAAAAAAATACACATTAAGAAAGCCATTTCAAATAAATTCAGTTTTTAAGAGAAAAAAACCCCCTTCATTTAAACTGTTACTTACAGCAATAAAAAGGCCACTAGGTCCATTAAAGTTATCAATCCATCCCTGTTGAGAAATAACATAATGAACAATGAAATATTTTGTATTGTGTATTGTGTTTTAATAAAACTAAGCTTTTTTTAATCAAATGTCTGAATATCTAATATTATATTACATTCATACCTGAAACATTCCGTATCGTTAAAGAATGTGCTTTTTTAGAAGAGAAATGTGTAGATAAGAAATGACAAATGTTAGTTATGAATACCAACATGTACTTGTTTTAAAATATTTATTGTTTTACTTAATTGCTGTATGCTGCCCAAAGTCACTGTTTGTGCATTGGGGCAGCTATATGAATTTGCTAAATAAACAAACATATCCATTTTCAAAAGGCTTACGAAATAATGATTCTTTAGCATAGCTATGTTTATAGAGCAGTTTTTGATCCAACAGATAAAAAATCTTATTAGACATGAAAGCTGCACTGACTGCTTTATCAATAGGTATCTTCTTCTCCCTCTACTCCCCAAAGCCTCATATATTACACCTGTGATCAGACATAATGGTAAACTGGGATTTTGGAAGATCTTATAAATGTACTTTTACCCCAACTTGGCTCTTGAAGCTAGCATGAATAACTCAACAAAGGAGAAATTGTCTTTTTTAGCATTCCGTTTAAATAGGGATCCTAATCTGTCCCTCCCAACCCTCTCGTGTTTTCAGTCTAAGAATTAACACAGTTTGAGGATAAAGTTGGAATTCAGAGTTTGAACAATATACAAATAGATCACTTTTTGGCTTAATATATTGTACAAACCTAGTCAATAACTGATGGTAACATAAACCATACCTTAATACAACCTGAAAACTTCTTTAATAGAACTATTTCCAGTTTAGTTACTTATAATGGAAGAACTAACCAGGAACAAGGCATGCTCCAAGAACTGATACATTCATGGTATAACCGAAATATCAAGAATCCTGGTTTACTTTGCAAGTCAATATATCCACTGCTTAAAAATACTCATCTGCATGAGTTTAATACAGTTGTGACATTTCAGAAGCATGAATTACAGGAATTATATATCAAAGGAATTGTCAAATTTTGAATTACTTCATCAGCAAAAATAGGTCTTAGAACAAGGAAATATTCTGCTTAGTTCTCATTATGATAAAATGAGCAGATACTAAAATTTAAGGATTTGAATTAGTATCTGCTTAAACTGATACTATTAGTGCTAATATGCTATGAATGCAAAAGGCTCTGTAATTACTTTCACATACATATCAAGAAAGTAGGAATGTTTTTTTCAAGAGCTGTTTTAACAAGGTGCTCCAAAGGAACAACTGCTACATGGTGGTAGCGGTAGATTAAAATATATTGCTAGTATTTCTGAAATATCCTGTTCAACAATCTAATTATTACTAATTATATGTTAACCAATACTTGTTATTGTAATATAATTGAGCAGTATAGGTTCTTGTAGCTGGATATATGAATTCTTTACAAGAGAGAAGCTATAATTTAGAGGCAGGTACTTGCTTTGCATGTAGAAATACCAAAGTTTGATCCCCAGTTTCCTCAAGTACACATTAAAGAAAACCCAAGTGTGAATTTCTGAAGACTCCCAAATAGTCAACAGAGATGATGTTGACCTTGAAGGATCAATTGCCAAAAATTATGTAAAGCAGTTTTCTGTATCGTCTTGTATTTTGGATCAGCAAAGACCCACACAATCACATGCTTTTCCTTCACAAAAGAAATTTAAGGCAGAAACCAGAGGCAGGTCAGCCTACATCCAACTTTTCACATAACTCTTTCCAATGTCTGAACAATAAAGATAGCTCAAAGTTCAACAATAGATACTAATTACAAAATATTGACAAAGAAAAAATAATAAACACTGACTTACAGGGAAAGGCTCCTTCCAGCTGGCACCCACAATTGATGGCCTCACAATGGCAATATTTAATTTTGTACCTTCCTGCTGTACAATGTATTCTGCTAAGGCTTTTGTATATGTGTAGGTATTGGGTCTATCTCCAATTAATTTTGGTGTAATATCATTTACTAGACTGTCATCCATCCACCTGAGAAATAAAATATAATATGTTAATATATAAAGTATCACCGCTTTCAAGTGTCCAACAAGCATAATATATATCTTGTAACAACTTTCTTATTTATTTAGAAATTTTATATGGCTGCCCAACTCACTCTCAGTAACTCCAAGCATTTTATAAGGATAAAACCCCAACACAAAGCCCAATACCATTTCCTACCAATTAAACTAAGCTACCTTTTTTTTAATTTCAGGGCTAAAGCACTTCAAAGATAAAAGTATTTTGCTAAAAATCTAACACCAGGTCCACTTGTAACAAAGAGTAGTTAAACATGTCTCCTTACCCGCTACACTAGAAAATCAATTTGAAAGGACATATTTTATTGTAAGAGGCTTAATCAAGTTATTTTAAATCTAAGAGTTGTCATTTTCGAGGCATTGGTTTTTAGTTTCATTTAAATATGATGAAAATTAGCATCAAAAAAGTAAATTAGTAGCTGCAATTAGTAATAATTTCATGGAAGGAAAACCTAATTTCTTATACCACTGTTTAAATCAGGGGTTTTCAAACTTGGCAACTTTAAGACTTGTGGTTTTCAACTGCCAGAATTCCTCAGCCAGCCATAATGGCTGAGGAATTCTGGGAGTTGAAGTCCACAAATCTTAAAGTTGCCAAGTTTGAAGACCCCTGGTTTAAATCATTAATAGTGAACTGAATCTGTATTAAGAGTGCAATTCTAAAAGTTCTACTCAAATTAAAGTCGAACTTTACAAGTTTACTCCTAAATACACAGAATTGCAGCCTTAGGTGTTCTTCAAATCTACTGAAATCAACCTGAAAAATGTAATCATGTTTACTCACTTCCATTTATTTCAATAAGTCACAATGAAGTTATGCCTGAACTTCAGACTTAGAGAATAGCAAATGGGGCTAGCTAGGGGAAAGGTCATACTAAAAGGAACAGCTAAAAAGCTTAATTTCATTAAGACCTTCCAAATTTAAAAGATAAGATAACCTTTATTGTCATTTTTTTTACTATGGGCACAACGACACACATCAAAAATGAAATTTAGTTGCCCGCTCTCAAAGTGAACAAATACATGACACACACCTAAACATACTATATACAACATATACATACTATATACAATATATGTATAGACTTACACCCCTACATATACACACAAAAGCACACAGCTTGTTCATTCTAACTGAACCGTTATCACACCTCAAGAAGAGTGTATTTATTAACAATTATAATGCAATTTACCACCAAAATTTCTAACTGAAAACCAGAAAAACAAACTTTGGTTGGATCCAGAATTTCACTCTAGACGAGCAGAAAAGAAAAATGTGATCTTTGCCAATCTTCTCCTCCCTCTGAAATTTCCAGCAGCAGTTTTGTATTTTATACAAACCAATATACTGGAGCAGATTTTCAGAGGGTACAGTAGTCCTCAACTTGTGAACACAATTGGGTAGCCCTTCATTTATTAACAAATAAATGAATACATTTCCATTGCTAAACAAGATAGTTGGTGAGTTTCTCCTGATTTTACAACCTTTTTTTGCCATGGTTGTTAAGCGAATCACTGTAGTTCTTTGGTGAACCATGCAGTCATTAAGCAAATCTGGCTTCACCCACTGACTCTGTTTGTCAGAAGTCAGGAGGGAAAGTTGCAAATGATGATCACATGATCCCAGAGCACTGCAAACATCATAATTATATGATAATATAATTATAATTATATGTTCACAGATGATACAACAGTAGTGGGCCTTATTCATGATGACAAGGTGGAAGCTTACTGCAAGGAGGTTGAGGGGTTGGTGAACTGGTGTAAGGAAAACAGCCTAGTTTAAATACTGGAAAAACCAAAGAGATCACTGTCGATTTCAGAAAAGGCAGGCACAGCCACACTTCTCTGTGCATTAATGATTCACCTGTGGAGATGGTTACCAGCATCAAATTCCTGGATGTGCAGCTAACGAGTAGGCTGGCTTGGTCGCTCAACAGTGAGAAACTGGTGAAGCGGGCACAGCAGTGCCTGCATTTTCTGCGTCGCATGAGAAAAGCACATCTTCCTTCCCCCTGTCCTGACCACTTTCTACAGGGGGACAATCAAGAGCATCCTGTCATACAGCATCACAGTCTGGTTTGGAAGCATCACTGCTTCAGACAGGAAGGCAGTGCAGAGAGTGGTGAGGATGACCAAAAAGATCATTGGCAGCTCCCTCCCTCCCATCCAGGACATAGCACAGAAGCGCTGCTTGAGCAGAGTCCGTAAGATCATCTGGGACACTACACAACCTCTTCACGACCTGTTTTCCTTGTTACCTTCTGGGAGGGGGCTTCGTGGTATCCGTAGCAGAACATCCAGATTCAGCCATAGTTTCATTCCATACAGCATTAACCTTGTGAACTCTCAAGCTTCCTCCTTCCGTTATATATTCAAATGGACAGTATTTAATATTTATTTGCTATGTATATGTAGGAGTGTGGGTCTATACATATGTTGTACATAGTATGTTTAGATGTGTGTCATGTATGTGTTTCACTTTGACAGCGGGCAACTAAATTTCATTTTTGATGTGTGCCGTTCTGCCCACAGTAAAATAAATGACAATAAAGGTTATCTTTTTATCTTTATCTTTCTTATCTTATAATCTTATCTTATCCTATCCTATCCTATCTTATATATTGGCTACCAAGTGCCCAAATTCTGATCACATGACTGTGGGGAAACTGCAATGGTTAAGTGTGAGGACTAGTCATAAATCACTTTTTTCAGTGTCATGGTAACTCTGAATAGTCATTAAACAAATGGTTGTTAGTCAAAGACTACTTGTATAAAGTTTGAAATAGAAAATCTACAAAAAATATATTTTGCCTTTCCACCTACAGAAATGATCTGCTGGATCAAAAGTGCTTCAAACCCCAAAGAACCTTTTCTAACAAAGCTAGGATCTAACCCCCTTATATCTAAATATGCAAGTTCATTGTAAAATATTAGTGAAAGTACCAAGCAACTATATCGGGAGTTAATTCAAACCAAAAATGATCTTAAATTAAAACCCAACTCTTAATCATCATCTCCTAATATTCTCAATAGAAAAGGAAAAATATTAAAGAATACATACTCTAAGGAATCTATTAATTTCTTAGGATCAACAGGAGGTGGATAAACAACTTCCTCAATGTGTTTTCGATTGCAGTATGCAAATGCTGTTGAAACATGGACAAACACATCTAGATTCTTGATTTTCTGAGCCAAGAGGAGAAGCTGTTGTGTTGCAATGACATTGAGCTGAACAGCATCCCTGTTGAAGTAAAAGAAAAAAACCATAAGAGCTAAAGTCTTTGTGCCATGAACAGCAGCTCAAGAAAGAAAATGCCTAGTGTAAAAACAAAGCATGTAAAATAATAGAGAATTCAATCATTTTTCCGAGACAAACTTAAATTTCAAATTACAAATTGTCATACTCTTTAATTCAATTATCAATTAAGCAAGTATATTTTTAAGTCTTAGAAACAGTAAAACGTACAGGTAGTCCCCTTAGTGACCATTTGTTCAGCAACCATTTAAAGTTATGACAGTGCTGAACAAGGAATTATGATTGGTCCTCAAAGTTTGGCTATTGCAGATCACTGGTCACATGATTGCAATTCAGGTACTTGACAACCAACATGCATTTATAATGGTTGCAGCATCTTTTGGTCACCATTTGCAACTTTCATAGACAGCTGCCAACAAGTCAACAGGGAAACCAGCAGGAAGTCACAAGTTATGCTCATGTGATTTTGCACTTAAATTGATGATTTGCGTAATAAACACAACTGGACTAGAGGAACTGCATTCATAAGTCACGTATATGGTCATGTGTTTTTGCACTTTATGACTGCATCTCTTAGTGATGGAATTGCTGGTCCCAAATGTGATTGGTAAGTGAAGATTACCTATGTAGTAAATATAAATTAATACATTCATTCTTACTCAGAGCCAAGACATTAAGGCTTGACAAAGTAATACATTTTTTCTCTTTAAAAGTTTACAAAATCAAGACTTTACACCAAAAATATTAGAAACTGTGTTAGTTTTAATAAAACATACTCACCGTAGGATTTCATTGAATCGTACGGTAGCAGCACAATGAAATATAATATTAACATAATTTAGAATACTCTTCTTGTCTTCCTCACTAAGGGCCATTTCTACTTCTGTAAGATCACTGGCAACTGGAACAATTTTCTGTTTAAATTCTGGTTGCTCATCTCGTAATCTATCAAAAAGCTATAAAAAAGAAGCAGGACAAGACATTAAACAAGACAAAAATAGAGCGCTCATACAATTCTCAACACTAATCTATGATGGGCATGTTACTTACATTTAAGCAACATATCACACATTCCAGGCAGGAGTTTTGATATATACATCTCGTGTACATTTGATAAGGATGGATTGTGTAATATTCATTATTCCAGTAATAATTACATACAATATAATTAATACATTGATGTTACCTTGTTACAGACTGCTGGCAGTATGCAACATCAACATCTTGCTAAATGTCTCAAGAGTGTAAGGCTTTGGATAGGGTAAATCAAGTCGAAATTGAATCCAAGCTAGTTGGAATTTCCATTAGCCTATCAAGGTTTCTCCAATGGTATCGTTTGAGAAGGCAGTATTGCCCTTGCAAGAGCAAGTCTATTACTTTAGGTTCTGCTAGAGCTAGACTCATAGAACTTGCTACATGTGTAGGCGGAATATGTGTAGGCGGCCAGGGATGTGTCTGCCTAGCTTTAACCCATAAACCAGTTACAGCGTTGAATTAAAGTAATAATAATAATTTTAACATTTTTTATATCACCCAACTGCCAGTTGACAGTTGGGCATATTTGGCTGACATGGGCATATTTCACCTGTATTCTAGCCCTCCCCTTGTCACCCAGGGCCTAGGAGGAAGCTACAGGCTGTTGGGGAAAGCAATGAGCACTAGGTTAGAGATGCTATATTGGTCTTGGGGGCCCCGCTTACAGGTTGGGGGATGTTGATGGCCCTGCTTTTTGGCTCCCTAAATGAGCTCCGGATCTGTGCCATTGGGACTTTATTTGAAACTCAGGGGTATGTGGTTTCCCTAGCTTTATCTCTGGGGGTGTCATCACCCTCATTTTGGTGGGAGGGGAAATTTACTCTTTCACTGAAGGGGCTTGCCCCCAGTTTCCATCGAGTGTTTGGGTAGGTGTGGCCAAAGGGTGGTGGGTTCCCTAAAGTGCCAGTTAGCTTATTGGGGACAATGAGTTCAGTGCATGTGGGATCAGTTGATGTGAGATTATGTACTTAGCCTGGGAAAAAGAAGTGAAAGATGGGAGGCCAATGGGCAAATGGAAGTATGGTAGGAACTCAGGGGCAGGCTTCACTCAAGGACACCGAGAGCTTTTTGAAAGTGATCCTGGTGTGTAAACCCTCAGTGTACCCACAGTGACTGGGCTATCAGATGCTTGGTGGTCCTAGGCTTCGGATGCTGCTTTTGAAGACCAGCACAGTATGTAATAAAGTGTTTCTCATTCATGAATAAGGGCATTTGGCCTGGTATCTCTCACAAAAAACTAACCGCTCCCCTCTTGGAACCTTCTGAGTTCAGGTTTAGCGTCAGTTGAGATTAAAGGGGAAGGGGAGAGGTGGTGTGGCTTTAGTCATACACGAATCTTTATGTGGTCTTAGAGGCTCTGCTCCGCAGTTAATCATATGTTGAGGTGTTCTGGTTGAGGTTGAACTCTAGGGAACAATTGAGATGTTGCTAGGGTACTAGCCTCCCAGCAGCATCACTGCCTCTACTGCTAATTCTTTTGCTGGGTTGCCAATAAAGTTGCAAAGGCTGTTGGTGCTCAGGGATTTCAATCTGCCACCTGATGACATTTAATCTGAAGCAGTACAGGAGTTTGTGGCCTCCATGGCAACCATGGAACTGTCCCAAGTCATCAATGGTCAGACACATACCAGCATCTGGACATTGGATCTGTTTTTTGTCTCAGAGCAATTGCAACATGATCGGATGGTAGAGAATATTACAGTCAGTCTACTGCCTTCTGACTAGCTGGTATAAAATGGGCCCTACCTCCCTGCAAGGATGTAGTCTTATTGTGTGATCTGAGATGAGTATCAATGAGTATTCCCTCATTGAGAAAGGGGATAGTGCCTATATCCTCAAAAGGGACAGCGGTATGCCCCCTTCTCAAGAGGTCATCCTCAGACCCAATGCTCCTAAATAACTATCATCCCATCTCCAATCTTCCCTTTTCAGTTAAAGTTGTTGAAAATGTCAGACTGCAGTTGCTGAGAAGTCTGGAGAAAGCAGAATATCTTGTTCAGTTTCAGTCAGCTTTCAGTACAGAGATAGCCTTAGTTGCCCTTGCCGATGACCTGTTGCATAGCCTAGAATGATGGAGGTGATACACTCATCCTTGTGCTTCTTGGTGTGTTGCTAGTTTTCAATACTGTTAACCATAATATCCTTCTGGATAGGCTCTGGGGTTTGAGAATTGGGAAAATAATTTTCTGGTAGTTGTCTATCTTCTTTTGAGGTTAGTTCCAGTTGGTACTGGGGAAGGCAGAAGAGATCATTCTGTTGGGCCCTCTTTTATGGAGTACCTCAGGGTTCAATATTCTCTCCCTCCTATTCAAGATCTATATGAAACTGCTATCTGTTATTCACCACTTTGGCATTCAGAATCATCAGTATGAGACCCAGTATGATGTACTAATTAAGACACCAGGCTAGATTTTGAGTTCTAGTCCTGCTTTAGACACAAGACAGATGGGTAACCTTGAGCCAGTCACTCCCTCAGTCCTAAGAAGAATGCAATGGCAGATCACTTCCCAAAATTTTATCAACAGGGACGTGCCCAGGCAGACCCTAGGAAGCAAAACTGACTTGAAGGCATGCATTGTGCATAAACACACAGAGAATGCTACAACATCCAATTTAGGCCAAGCCAAGTACTTAGAAGCTGTGTGGATACGTTTTCATCCCAATATCAAAACTAAATGGATATTATTAAGGCCAGCTAGATCCAGGGAGATTCCAACTTTGACATAGGGTAGGGTTGTCCTTTACCACTGAAGGATTGTCTGCAATCTGGAGAGAGCCTTGAACTCCCAGCTCCTGCTCAATGAGCTAAGCTGTGACTAAAGGCCTTTGCACAGTTTCATCTGAGCTATCAGTTGCACCCTTGTGGTAGATTGGCATACTTTAGGCCTCTTCTATTAAATAGTGTCATCTTTTGAGATACAAGAGAGATACTTTCCCTGCTGCAGCACTTGCCCTCTGGAATGAAGCTGCCCTGGAATATGGGTGGCTTCCACCCTGATAGCCTATTCTGGAGGACCTTGATAATCTTTTTCAGGCCTTGGGCTAGGATGGTTGGATCTCCTTGTGAATTTTATGGTTGGATTCATCTTCTTGGTTTTTATTTGCTTTCTTGTTTTTTTTTTGCTGGTTTGTTTTCGAACTGTATTGTATTTTATTTTTTCTGTTGTACTGTAACAGAAAATTGTTTAAAATTGGATGATGTCTCAACTGTTTGAAATTGGATGGTGTCTCAATTAATTAAATTAAATCAATTGTATGTATTTCTTTGATTTGTGTATCACCCATCTCATCTAGAGGCGACTAGAAATTGAATTTTCAGTTCAATTCTTTATCTTATTAAGATCACTCCAAAATTTGTTGAATATAGAAAAATAAAATTTTGTACCACTGGCAAATTCTATAAAATGTTTCTCTACCTTTTCACTCAAATCCCTTCTTACGACCCCATAATACCTTAATTCGGGGTAGATTCAAATCATTAATAACAAATTTGAAAATTATTAGATCCGGACTCCTGTGATGCTCAATTCATTTTAGACCAATGAAAAGTCATTGATAAGCATTATTTTAGTATCATTTCAAGCCAGCTAATATATTAGGTATATTAGCCAGCCCAAATTTAACTATCTTGGTAAATAGAATGTTGTGGCTTACTTTGTTAAATCCTTTGCTAAAGTAAAGTATATTGTATGAATAACATTTATATATTCTACTAATGAGCTAAGATTAGTTTGGTAAGACCGGTTTTTGAGAAAACCATGCTGACTTCTGTAATAGTTCTATTATTTTCAAGGTGCATACACGCTTTTTTGATCTGATCTTCCCAAGTTGTCAGATTGATCTGAATTCCCTGGATCTTTCTTTCTCCTTTTCCTTCTTCTTTTGGGCGGTGGGGATGGGGGCAATAGACAAACATTCATTTAGTACTTCATCAGACTTCTCAAATGGAGAGAGATTCAACAAGTTTCTTCACTATCATACAATATTTCTGAAAGTCTAATCTCACGTAAAGTCAGTAGGAATCCACATTATTATATTCTCAAGTTCAAATCACACTTCAATCAGTATTTCACATTTAACAGAATAACAGAGTTAGAAGGGACTTGCAGGTCTTCTAGTCAAACCTTCTGCTCAAGCAAGAAATCCTATACAACCATTTTAGACAAATGGTTGTCAAATCTCTTCTAGCCTGGTATAACACATATCCTCGTCGCTATGTAAGTCAATATAAGAGAAGAGTACTTCTATCTTTTCTTTGTATTCTTTCGCTATAACTACTAAATACCTCTTATATTGTTTCTCCATTTATTTGAAGACATAAATATTTTATTGTTCTTCATATTCCAAACTCAACTCATTCTGACCTTTAACTTCTTGACATTTTTCAGGGCACCTATATGTATTCTTCTTTGATCACCTGCCTCTGTCTTTCCACCTTCGACATGTCCTTTTGTTTTCAGATTTTCGTGAATATTTTTGTGCAGGAACAGTGAATTATTTAGTTGCCTCTTCGCCACAGAATGTGCTAATGGTCTGACACCAGTAGTTTTAAAAGAAATGTTTGACATTCAAGAATGACAAAGGTTTTGGGCAAGAAAGCAAAATAGCCTCTAAATAAACTCAAACCAAAGGATTCTTGCTACTTCTGTAGGTTTATGTTAATGATAAAAAATGAGTACTATATAGTCATGTAGTAAAACATTACTCCAACATGTGTATTCTCTTATTTTTAGTCAAAACACACTTCAAAAATCCTAAAAACATTGTAATAAACATGTTTTCTGAAATCATACCTTGCAGTGGATCATTTCTTCTACTCTTTCTTGAGATGTCTTTCCTGCTTTATATCTCACCAAAACATATATTGCCTTTATCTTTGGACAGGATCGTAGTAGCTTTTCTAGAAGAACTTTTCCCATGAAACCAGTAGCACCAGTGAGGAGGACATTCTTGCCTTCATAGTATTCCGGGATAGATACCATTATGATCTGAAGAGAATTTAATAGTAAGTTATGGCCTGCATCCATGCTGTCGGTCAATTTTATTTTATGTGCTCAGTTTTCACAGGATTAGATATCAAATTTCATTACTACAATGTATAAAATCCTCCCCAATGTAAATGAAAGAAAACCAGGCTTTCTGTCTTCTATTTTCTTTATACTCAAATAGTACAAAGATTATGTACATGTATATATAATGGGAAAGCCTAAACTGTAAATGTATAAATGTAAATTAAAATAACAACCCTTAGAATTATTACCTATTATCTGGAACAGGCATTGCATAAAATACTGAAATTAAATTAAGAAATACAAGAGGAAATAAGCAAAAAAAACCCAAAAACCACCAGCCATTAAAAATGTAAAAAAAAATACTTAATATATAATTGCTGGCAAAGTTGCCTAAGATATCATCCAAAATGATGACTAATCAAACAACAACAACTGGCTTTTTAACCCATCATCTAGCATTAATCGATGTCGCTTAATGCTTAGAATTTGACTTGATGATAGAAAATATCTAATCCCATTTGATCCATCATCAATTTGGACAAGACAATCACTCAAAATTGTCTTGCTACATTGGCAAATATGCGTCTGTGTTGTTTCAAATATATAACCCTCATGGTAACTGGAGACATACTGAAACCTTCTGGATAAAGTACTAATGCAATTTTCTTAAAAAAAAGAAAAGAAAAGAAAAAATTATTTCAAAGCAACCACAATCTGCTTATAGATAAAAGCTTTGTGTAGTAAGGAAATGGCTATACTCAAGTAAGTAAAGCAATGGATAAAAGGCAATGGATTTGCTTTCTATTTCTTTTCAGTATAGCAACTGAACCTTTTCTCTGAAATTAAAATAAGTTTATTCAACAAGTAGCAGTTCTTTTTCCAACCAAGACCCACTTATTCTAAATGGGCTCTTTCCCTTGTCTTATCTTTCTTTTCACTCTAATTATCCTCTCCCCTCCCTTCTCCTTCTCCTCCAAATACCTTGCCATTTCATTTCCTTAGTTAGTTTTCAACAGTGTACAGATAGTCCTCAACTTATGACAATTGAGCCCAACATCTGTTGCTGATTGAGTTTTGCCCCATTTTGCAACCTTTCTTGCTACAGTTGTTAAGTGAATCACTGTAATTGCTAAGTTAGGAGCACAGTTAAATGAATCTGACTTCCCCATTGACTCTGCTTGTCAGAAGGTTGCAAAAAGTGATCACAGGACACTGCTACTATCATGAGTCAGTTGTCAAGCACCTGAATTTTGATCATGTGAATGCTGCAATGGACCTAAGTGTGAAAAACAGTCATAAGTCACTTTTTTTGGTGCTGTAACTTTGAACGACCAATGAACTGTTGTAAGTCGAGGACTACCTGTAGGTCGTCACCATTTAATTCCCCTTGCCTTTTCCTTCATCCACTGTTTTTTCTTCAGTCTCAGTGATTTGCCTTTCTTGCTGCTTGCTCCTTCATGCCTTTGTTGTAGGCTTTTAAACCCTTCCATCCCCTTTTGTAAATGCAAACGTAAGAATCTAAGTGCCATCTTTACATTTGGAAGTACAGTAGCTTTTCGTTTTGCAGAGATGAAGTGGGAGAAGGATAGCACAGGCATCTCTATTTTTTACATAGCTGCACTTCTCTTACAGCCCACTACCAAGATACAGGGTTTTATAAATGTCTTGCTCAGAGATAAAACTTTAAAGCAGCAGGAGAATGCAGCAAAGGAGAGGGAAACCTAAGAGCCAATGACCGTAAGAACTTCCTGACAAAATGTATTGGTCAAGAGGATGAACTATTAAGAAATATTAACGGCGATAGACACAACTCAGAATCCGTTGAGATCTAAGCTCGTAACAAAAGTTCTTAACAAAAACATGAAATTTAAACAATGCATTTTTGTGATCAGGTAAAGGTCAATCTTAGCTGAGCTCCATCTGAGAGACTTAATCTGTTTTTTCTGTTACCAAGCTTAGTTGAACATTCTACTTGTACGGTCAAAGAGCTTTGCACTGCAGACTTGCAGAAGAAAGGTTGCTGGAATCCTTGCAAAATGCAGCCCGTTAATTGAGACTAAAAATAGGTCCTCATGTGTCTCATCACTACCACTTTAATTAAATTAGTGCTCTCACAAAGGAGCGGGATTTTGTTAAAACCAGTAAGTCGTCTTCCTATTTAGTATCAGGCAACCCTTAGTAGAAATTCCAGGTCTATTAAGGAAATTTATGAACTGGGTGAAAAAACAATGATACTCTAAATTCTGAAATAGCATCTCTTTCCTTACCCTGCTTAGACCTCTCGTGGTTTTATACATTTCAGACTTACAACCATATGATTCATTTAATGACTGTATTATTCACTTAACAACTGTGGTGACTCACTTAATGACCCTCATAAAAACAGTCACAAAAATTGATTCTGATCATATGTGATTCCACTTACGATGGCAACGTATAACCAATCTTCTGGGCTCAATTGTGGCTGTAAGTTGAGGACTATCTGTATATAGCTTTCATGCAGAACTTTGCTTTTTTTAATGAATAAATCACTAATTGGTTGCAATGTTTTTTAATTGCAATCCAAATCCAGCTGCAGTAAAAACTAAAAAGATATTATGTCACTAAGCCAATAATCAGGACTCTGATAGCATCTTTTCACTGGGTAATATAATTAAATTGAAGAGTACCTGTATAAATGACCAAATTATTGTTTCTGGTCTGTTGCAATTAAGAATCAACAAAATGTAATTAAACATTGCAATATCAATTCATTTGATGGGTTTAAAAGGCGAATACTTTGCATTCAATTATTCTATATAATTTTTGTTTTATATGTAATTATGTTAGCATATTAATCCCCTCCATTCATGCTGCTTTATGATGGTGGAGGGTGTTGAATGACTTGACAAGCAAGATAAAAATATTGTACATAAACAAGTCACCAATAGCAGTGTGAAACTGCAATTCTTCAAAGCTGCAAACTACAATAATGCTGTGTGCTATAATCCTGAATAGTTGAAAGTGCACCAAAAATGTTTTAATAAGCCAAAAATAAACTCAATTTTATTCTTGAGGCAACTGTTCTCATTTTACTTTTTTGCCTTTAAATAGGCTATAAACTATTTTTAGATGAAATACATATTCATATGCCCTTGACTGCATATTATTCCTGATAAAAATGTACCAATTATTGTAAGTTGGCAATTTTGGGAGAGATGCCTTGCCTTTTGACAGAAATATTTGATCACACAGTGATTTTTAAAAAATTTCTATGAAACACAGAGCCACAGTTCTAGTACTAGAGCCAAGATGTTATCTCAATAAAAGGTGCTATTGTCTAAAGCTATCTAAACACCATTGTCATATGCACAATAGCTGCTCTGTTGGAGCTCCTGTACCATTTCATCTCTGATTTGTTGAAATATCAGCTTTACTAGTTGTTGTTTTTTCAGAACCCAAGTTTTTAAAAAGAAAAAGGGGTAGAAAACCTGAAGAAGAGAGAATCACTATAGATGAAAGTTGGATTTCTAGCTAAGCTGTTTTGTTACAATAATATTAAAAAAAAACTTGGGGCTTTTCAAAGTGCAACATATTGTGAGAATTCAATATATTTTTCCTGTTGTGCTAATGGTGACATTGTGTGCTTGCAACAGATGGTATTACTGATACATCAAATTTGGAAAAATATACAAAAAATATGACATTTTGGTTAGCAGATTTTCGAGCATATTGTTCCAAATATTGCATCACTCAGACAATACAAGTCAGCAGTATAATTCAATAATTTTAATACAGCAAAGTTCTAATGAGCTAAAATCAAGTCCTTGCCTCCAAGGCATAAGGGCTGGAACAGAGCTATGGACACATTTTACTGCTGCAGGCAAAATATTGCAAACAGAGCAAATCTTATGTCTCCACCTGCAGCTCAGAACTGATAACTCAGGAATGCAATATGGTTCTAGACTCTAGACTCTGAAAACAGAATACTATATTTCTGCTTTTGAAGAACCCTCTGGGCTTATTTGCCTCACCAGAATCTAGGTCTTTTAATCACAAACAAGATAATGGAAGCAAGAGCATGGGCTTCTCTTTTTATATACAATATAAATCTTTATTGAAAAACAAGTTATTGGCTGCCCCTGCCTTTGCCACAAATCAGAAAATCTGAAGGGCAATAGTATCTATATTACTACTGATATAGCCAGACTAAAAAAACCAAATATTTAAAACCAGCAAATATCTTATAATTTAGACATCCATAGGTGGGACATCAATGGTCTTGCTTTTAATCCTTTTATGACATCCAGGATCTGGATATCGGAAGGTGGGAGCCTTATAAATTATTTAAATTAATAACACAACAAATAGGACTTTCAATTTATGTACAGTATACTGTAGCCTCTATACAAGTTCTTCTTGCCAGAACTTTAAGCAGGCTGCCCATTTATAACTGTACTTTACTAAGTGATTTTCCAGAAAGGTGCAACAAGTTGGACCATTTCCCCGGTGTTCAATTCAGAATGGAATACTTTTTAAAGCAATTAAACCAAGGGCTGTACAAATGTAACACAACCTGATCATTATTTGCTATAAATAAACCATTTTGAAATATGAATGATTTCAACTATCTCAGAAAAACTAAAATCGTTTACAAAAATCATTTAAAAAGGAAATGAATTTATGTAAAGGCTTTGTAATAAGAACTCATCCAACATGAAGAAATATTTTCAGTTATAAACAGGATATTCAACCAAGTTTAAAAGTATTGCTACATCCTAAACTGCCATGGAGAGCATTACGTGCTTCATTTTAACCACTATACATAGACTGAAGTATTTTGTACATGTAGATATTTCAACATACAGTGAAAAATATTTCTAACAAAAAAATCCCTCTTGAATTTCCTATGCATGCTTGTATTGTAATTGGAAGACAAAATGCCATACTTTTTTACTATCCCCTGTCATGAGTAGTCAGAGTGAGGATCTTCTTCCTTGCTGAAATCTCATAACAAACTCTGGACAAGTGTTGATATTTCAGGTTATTGTGGTGCTCAGCAACCTATTTATTTCCTCTGCTGATATAGCCACGTAGGTGTTTCTTTACTGACTATTTACATAGGTGTTGCTAATACTTTTCATATGTGCACTGCTGTATTCTTACCAGGAGAAAAAGTGATTCTTCACCATGAGCTTGATGAAGGAAATGGTCAGTCAGTCTGTCCTTTATTAAGACTGATGATCAGAATTAGATTTTTAAAGATAACAATTAAAACATTCATAATCAAACAGTCATTATGACTGGTTACAGTGTTGTTATTTTTTGTTTTTTTTACAAAAAACTCCCTGGACAATAAAGCCAAAGGATCTGAAAATGTAATTTGGAATGATATAAAAAATATAGTCATGCATTTTTATAAAATGGGCAAATGCATCAATTCTTTCAAAGTCCCCTTCGCCTTAAGGGATTTTTCTGAATTCTGGCTGTTGGAAGAGAGTGAAAATGTAGTAGAATTAGTACTATCCTAAATTTAAGAATGGCTCTTTGGTTTAATTGTTATTGGTCCAAAAGAGGCAGACCAGTTACTGGGGGGGGGGGGAAACCTCTAAAGAGGGCTGACATATCTGATTGCCATTCACTGAGGATTTCCTCTTGGGAATTCTTTCCCTCCAATAAAACTATATGAAAATGCCCATTAAGAGGGTATGTGCCAATTTGGCAGAGCTAATTTAAGAGCACAACACCCCCCCAGTGCCAGATTTTAAAGATATTTAATATGAGAGAGTGCAAAAATAGGTAAGAAAATAAAGAAAGGTTGCTCTGTTCTCTTATTTTCTCAATTAAGCTAGAGCTATTCCAGAACAAGTGAGAAAGGGAGGGAACCAGTCACCCTTCCTCCAAAAAGCTCATAAAGGGAATTATTCTCTTCCTTAATCTCATCCTATTCAAGATTCTCTTCATATATTTCCTCCAACTTTCTAATTACTTAAATGGGACAAAAATATGCAAAATAAGACTCAGTCCCTGCTCAGGAATTTTCTATGAATCATTTTAGGTAGTTACATTTATTATCTAACTTCTTAAAAATAAAAAAAAACCAGTTGCATTGTGAATGTCAGTACTTAAATATAGCAATGTATATTCTCACAACAATAAATAATTTTCAAGCAATCATTAAATTGTTGACAGCTTTCCCAAGAAAATTTTGTGGATTTTATTTTTTTCGCCTCTCAAGAGAAAATGACTAAGTAAATTAAACGGAAATACTGAATTGTTCCCATGTCTTCTAGTCCTGGATATATTGATAAATTAAGGCATTTTTAATTTTGAAGTTGTAATCCTATGTTTTCTCGGAAGTAATTTCATTCAATATTTCAGATCTAATATCAGAGTAGAATTTACTTGGGAGACAAAATATAAATAAGTAATCTGCAAATTTCAGAATTCTTAAGACAAAAAGCTAAAGAAAATTTACCTAGCAGAAATTACTCTTCACTTCAGCTCCACGATCAACATATTTTGGGCCATAAACATATACCTAAGATCTAGAAACAATCTCTCAAGTGAGCTCAGGATACAATAATTTTGATTTTGTTAAACAGAAACAAGTGGCCTAGACACAAACAAATCTCTAAGGCATTTCCAAGCTTGCTTACCAAATGATATAAGCATTACTTGGGGAAAAAGAACTGATGAAACTTTTTGCAGCAAAGTTCATTAATGGTGTGCAAAATTGTTTCAGGTAAAATGGTCTATAGTAGGCATGTCAAACTGCCGGCCCGCGGACGGATGCGTCACACCAAAACCGCGCCCACCCCATTGCCAGCAATGGGGAAAAAGCCGCAATACGTTGCGCGATGTCACGTGACATCGCGAGTTTGACATGCCTGGTTATAGTATTGTGAGTGGCATACAATATATTTTAGCACTTTGATTCAAAGAATAAGGTATTAACATTATACTTAACAGACACATCTTCATCTTGCATGGCAACTGCTCAAGTTTATAAAGGGAGGGAAAGGTAAGTGGAGATTTAGGTTCATTTTAATATTCTTTCTAACATAAGATCTGTTTAATATAGATTTTGTGCAAAGTTAATACTTTAAGCTAATCAAAGTATACCATGCTTCTAAGCATCTTCATTAGGGCGAGGGAAGAATAACCTTTAGCAAATTTATGTAACTCAAATATAAATACAATTTCTTTGAAAGTGGCCAGTGCAAATACTGTAAAATATACTTGCTATTCTATTAGCCTGGCAACAATTGTTATAACACATCAATAATTATTCTGGCTGGTTTGCCTGATTCGATAAAGCCATAATAACATGGCTCTGTGCCCTTGCTTGGGGCATGCAGATGAACATGCAGCTATGGGGTTGGTTGCAACCCAACCTGGAAAGTCCTCCCCCTGCCTCCTAATTCTTAAGATCTCTTCCTTACATTTTTAAAATTTTCAATTTTATACACTTTTTAAAACGTTTTTAGTATTTTATTGTACAATGCCCAGAGTCCATCTGTGAAGAGATGGGTGGTTCTTAAATATGACAAATATTAAATACACTCTCAGGAAAGTTCATATACAAAGCAGTAAAGGAATATGAAGCAGGCAAAAATGCTTTAAATCCATTGTCTGTACCTCTTAGTAACACATTAAAGCAGACATGTCAAATTCGCGACATCATGTAGCGTATCGGAGCTTTTTCCACATTGCCGGCAATGGGGTGGGCGCGGTTTCCTCGTGATATGTCTGACCTGCAGGCCAGCAGTTTGACACCACTGCATTAAAGGAAGCCATGGTATGATAGCTACCATGCATGCTCAGGAAAGTTCCTTGCCTCAAATCCGAATATTCCACAATTCAACTCATATACATGTTATACCTTTCGGCCCAATATACCAAGATGGATCTAGATTATTCTAGTATATATTATTTCTGGTCTTTTCAGATACAAAAATCTGAGATGGTGCAGTAATCTGCTAGCACTACCAAGAATTCTTATCTCCTCATCTCTTTCCATTTGTCACAGAATTGACAAATTTAGTTAAAGGATCACTTAATCCAAGGATAATTATATTCCAGATATCTTGGAAATGATTCCTGCTAGTTTGGACAATTAGAAATGCAACACAAATTATCTTAAGGGAGTCAAGACATCTATATATCTGATGTAGTCAAATTTATCATAAGGGAGCAAATCTGTAGCACCTCTTTCTAAAGGTAATCCACACTCTTTATATAAGATGGTACAGTCCTTGCTTAGTGATTGTTCAAAATTAGGATGATGCTTAAAAAAAACCTTAGTAAACAGTCCTCACATTAACAACCTTTGTAGTATCTATTTCACCTGCTCAGTCATGCATACCAAGATATCCTCAAAGAAAAAGAGAAAAAAACCAAATTCAATTAAACAAAGTAGTAAGAAGCAAAGGAAAACTGAAGTGAAATCATAAGCACAGTTGCAGTCACATAATTTTCACTTAGCAAACTCTCTGCTTAACAACCAAATTGTTAGACTCAACTTCTAAATAAGGACTACCTGTACCATCATTTGTGGCAGTCTTTTTCCTGATTAAGCAGCCCATAACTGCAAAAATTATCTTGATATTCATCAAAGAGATCTGAGAACTATCAAAATTATTTGATCTGCTTCTTTGATAAATCAATACATTCATTTTTATATTTTTATGCAAATGGACAAAAGCAGGCAAAACTATGCTGTTAGGTTTGTTTTTAAACTTCTCACACTTAGGTTCTAATATAGGAGTCATAGGAGTCAAAGTACTATAACAACACTTTGGGGCAGACTCCAGATCCTTGAATTCTATGCCAGAATTAGTTGGGAATTTGCCAAAAACTTTGGAAAGCCACGGCCCAATACATGAACAGGTTGATCTGTGGTATACACACTTGCAAAAGAACTACTGGAAATAAATCAGTATTACTTTCCTGAATTTATTAAAACATTTAGAATTATATCCTGGGATGAAAACCAGAGAATTAAATCACTTTTCTTAGAAGTGAATCTTAACACTCAATAATTAATTCATGGATTCATATCCAGCAGTTAATCAGTTTTGTTTTTCAAAAACAGTAAGATGTATTAGTTTGTCTATTTGTTCACTGCTAATTGATACAAAATTTTTTTACAATAATTTGTAAACTTGTAACACTAACAACTAGTACATATATGCACACATGTACTATATTAATGTGTGCATTTGAGAAGATTGCTCAAATATATTAATAAAAAATGTGAAGTGTAATGCCTTTCCTTTGACATGTGAAATCAAGCAAGATAAGAGCAATGAGAGTCCCAAAGAATAATTAGGAAGTCATTACAATTATTTTCCCAATGTGTTTATTTGGATGAGAAAACATTAATATAAATATAAATGCAGAAACATCCACTGATGTTCAATTACTGAAATATAGTATAAACCACAATTAAAATTAGAAAACAGACACAGACCATAAAGACAGAGATAAGGGGGAAAAAGTTAATAAATGCAAACCAAATTTGGACCTGGACCTACAAATAAGTGAATGTATGTTCTTTCCAGAGTCTCTTTTTACCAACGCTCAACTACTTTAGTAGCTGAGTAGTATTTCATTTTAAGTTTCCTATATTACTACAGAGTAAGAGGAAACCATTTTTCTCTCCTTCATAAATAAAAATCATAGTTTTAGAATAATTTAGTCAATTATTTTATTTTATCAGTTTTTTTACAATCTTCTGCTTTTTTCATATTCATTCCAACATGGTACTTCTTTCTTGCGTAATATACATTTACTGTATTCGCAAAGTCTTCTGGATAAGCAAAGCATCAATAATCTTTAATGCTTTCTTTTGGTATGAACACCATACACTTATTTCAACAAACTGATTACTCATAGCATATTAAATAATTTCAAAAGATTAGGGCTAACTACTAAAAAAACCACACACCCCAGCTAGATTTTTAGTACAACTGCACTCTATTATTCAAAGTGTTTCCTTTCTAGATCTTAGCATATCAAGTACAGAAAGAGTACAGAGAAGAGCAACAAAGATGATTAGGGGACTGGAGGCTAAAACATATAAGGAACGGTTGCTGGAATTGGGGATGTCTAGTTTAACGAAGAGAAGGCCGAGGGGGGACATGACAGCAGTGTTCCAATATCTCAGGGGCTGCCACAAAGAAGAGGGAGTCAAGCTATTCTCCAAAGCGCCTGAAGGCAGGACACGAAGGCAGGAAACTAATCAAGGAGAGAAGCAACCTAGAACTAAGGAGAAACTTCCTGACAGTTAGAACAATTAACCAGTGGAACAACCTGCCTCCGGAAGCGGTGAATGCTCCAACATTTGAAGTTTTTAAGAAGAGACTGGACAGCCATTTGTCTGAAATGGTATAGGGTTTCCTGCCTGAGCAGGGAGTTGGACTAGATGACCTCCAAGGTCCCTTCCAACATCATCATCATCATTATTATGTTAGTGGCATCATTGTTTCTCACTTAAGAGATACCGTACATCCTCTTTCTGGCATCCCACAACTTTTTATTTTCACAATTGTTAATCATCACTATGGCAAACATCACTATGGCAAGCCTAAACAGCGGAGAACAAGTTTAGAGTTGCTTTGTACACGGTGTATTGGACCCTGGCTCCACCCGCAGGAAACAAGAGCGATGAGGATGATGAAACAATGTTCATTGTAAGAAAATGACATTATCTGCAAATGTGAAGCAAAAGCTTCTGAAAGAGGAGACAGGAAATCTAAACTAATGCTGGCAGAAAAAACAAGATGTTGACAAGAAGGCCTCAGATGTATACAATTCTCCTAGCAATTCAATATATCCAAGTCTCTTCCTCCTTATACACTTTTTCAAGGCAACTTCTCAGTACTTGCCCAACCAAAACCACAATTTTTTCACTTCTGTCTTCATTTTTATCCTTGCTATGAGGAAGAATATAACGGTCTGATATGGGGGGGGGGGGGGGGGTGTGACACAGACACATGTACTTCGGGGCCATTTTATTTTTAAATTTATATTCTAACCTTATTACCCAAAGAACTATCTCCACGGGGAATGTGTATACCGAACAAAGTAAAATGAACGCCACACGCACACACCCCGGGCTAGAGATTCAATACATTTCAAGGACCAAGTTAAAGCGAATCCACGTAATTCAAAGCTTTTTCTCAAGGCGCAAAGGCTCCTGCTTGCAGGACATAAGGGGAAACCCCACCATATAGAGTAAAAAGGGAGGGGAAATCATCCTCGGAATATTACTCGCCCGCCCCCCCCCTTTTCCGAGCCCCCTGTTGCCCGAGAGGAGCCCGCCGTCTCCCCATCTTTTCACTCCCAACGCGCTCCCCCTCTTCTTCATCCTCCTTGGAGGAAAGGAGGGCGGGCCAACAGGTCCAACCAGCCCTCGAGAAACCTGCTCGCATTCAACGTTCCCCTGCCCGAGACACCCCCCCCTCCCCATACACACGTGCGCGCGCGCGCGCGCACGCGGCGTCTGGAGTCTGGAGCACCGGCGTTTAGGCCGGAAGCGCTGCGTCCTCCCTTTAACCGAGAGCTCACGACTGGGGCTCCACAGCTTCTGAGGGCGGGCGCCTCCTCTCCCCCCCTCCGTCCCCCCACCAGCACCTCGGACGGATGGTTCCTCCTTTCCCTGCGCGACGGCGGAGAGCGGCAGCAGATTCCGCTAAGTCCGGCCAGCCGCCGCCCGTCCCCGCCATCAATCCCCTCCCCTTCTGTGTCCTCATCTGTCCCCCGAAGTCGGACCCCACCCGCCCAGACACCGCCGCGAAGGAAGCCGCTTACCCAAAAGGTTACGTATCGCCTCTACCGGCGCCGCTGCAACTGTCGCTCTATCCTACAGCGGTGCTGGGGGGGGGGGGGGAGAAGCCTCGGCGGGAGGCCGCCTCGCACAGGATTTGCAGCAGGGCCATAGGGCGCCGTGTACGCCACTCTGACGTGCGCCAACTGCTGAGCTCGTTGATTGGGCAAGGGTCCCCGTAGATCCAGTTATAGGGGTGGAGCTTGCTTGCCTCCAGTTGCAGAGCAAGTTTGACCAATAGAGGGAGAGGGAGCGAAGGGAACGGCGTGTTCTGCTGCGCCTGCCTCGCCTCGCCGTTATCTTAGCGCTGCTGCTGCTGCTGCTTTCGTCTATACCAGGGGTAGGCAACCTTGGCTCTTTTATGACTCGTGGACTTCAACTCCCAGAATTCCTGAGCCAGCACAGCTGGCTCAGGAATTCTGGGAGTTGAAGTCCACGAGTCATAAAAGAGCCAAGGTTGCCTACCCCTGGTCTATACATTAATAGCCCATGGCCAATAAAAACCATCGAGGCATCGCCCCAGCCTCGGCGGTGCGTTCCGCTGCGTTAATGTTTTTGGCAAGCTCTGCTTTTTTGATGGATTGTTTTTGATTGGATTTTCCACGCTCCTGACTTATGTTTTTGTCCAAAAAAGAAAAAAAAAAGTCAAAAGTTTCGCACCAATGAGTTGGGGGGGGGGGGTAGCGAGTGCAGAAGGCCACGTGAGTGAATTGTTCCGTGGGGCGTGAAACTGTAGTCAGCTGGGTTAGTTTTCGGGACCTCTTAAGCTGGACTCCTTGCTTTACTTCAGCCTGGGTTTGCATCGACTGGGCGGTATTCAATTCAATTCCTTTCGTGAGGCTCCTTGCAGTCTGCCTGAAATCTTAAATTAGTGGGCGACCTCCGTGGACCACTCAAAACTGCCTAGGTAATTTGATTAGTTGACTTAATTGGGTGAAAGTGCATTTCAATGAATGCATTTGGGTCAATATAAAAGGGGGGGGGAATGACATTGCCATAGGTGTATACTATAGGCCACCCAACCAAATAGAGGAAATAGATGAACTTTTTGCTAGTCAGCTAACTAAGGTATGTAGGAAGCACATCACCATAGTAATGGGGGACTTTAACTACCCCTGACATCAACTGGGAGACAAACTCTGCACCAAGTGGAAGATCAAACAGATTCCTGACAAACCTAGCTAGCAGACAACTTTGTCTCCCAAAAAGTAAAGAAGGGAACTAGAGGATTAGCCATTTTGGATCTAATTCTCACTAACAGATGAAATGATAGAAAGTGTTGAAGCCATAGGAACCCTGGGAGGAAGTGATCATGCAATATTGGAATTCAACATTATGGAAGCACAAGCAATAGAACACAGTCAAACTAGAGTCTTGGACTTCAAGAGAGCTAATTTCAATAAACTTAGAGAGGGTTTGGGAAGGATTCCATGGATGAGAATCCTCCAGGGGAAAACAACTCAAGAAGCTTGGGAAATTTTGAAAAGTGAGATAATAAAAGTCCAGTCTAGCACAATATCAACAAAGAGGAAAAATAACAGCTCTCAAAAGAAACCAGCATGGCTGCATAAAGAACTCTGATAAATTGAAAAATAAAAAGGACAAGTATAGAAAGTGGAAAGAGGGACACATAACTAAGTCAGAATATCAGCAAATAGCCCGAGCCTGCAGAGATGAAGTGAGGAAGCTAAGGCTCAAAATGAACTAAGGCTTGCGACCAAAGTCAAAAATAACAAAAAAAGCTTCTTTCAACATGTGAAAAACAAGAAAAAAGTGCAGGAAACGATTGGTCCATTAGTGGATGAAAATGGCAAGAAGGTGACAAGCAACAGGGAGAAAGCAGAACTATTTAACTCGTTTTTCGCATCTGTCTTTACACAAAGGGAAAAAACAGACCAACCTATCAAAAATAGTGCCATAAAAAACAGAATAGAAACACAAGTTAAGATAGGTAAGAAAATGGTAAGTGAGCATCTGTCCCGCCTAGACGAGTTCAAATCACCAGGACCAGATGGATTACACCCCAAGGTTCTCAAGGAACTGGCAGATGTTATCTCAGAACCACTGAACTATATTTTTCAAAGATGGACTGGAAAAGATAGGTAAGAAAATGGTAAGTGAGCATCTGTCCTGCCTAGACAAGTTCAAATCACCAGGACCAGATGGATTACACCCCAAGGTTCTCAAGGAACTGGCAGATGTTATCTCAGAACCACTGAACTATATTTTCCAGAGGACTGGAAAAGAGCTGATGTAGTTCCCATCTTCAAAAAAGAAAAAAAAATGGACCCAGGAAATTACAGACCTATCAGCCTGACCTCAATACCTGGGAAGATTCTGGAAAAGATAATCAAACAACGAATCAGCGAACACCTACAGGCAAACAAAGTCATTACTAAAAGCCAACACGGGTTTGTCAAAAACAGATCATGCCAGACAAATCTTATTGCATTCTTTGACCAAGTGACAAAATTAGTGGACCAGNAACAAAATGAAATTCAATGGTGAAAAAAGTAAGGTTCTACATTTAGGCAAGAAAAACCAAATGCACAGGTACAGTATAGGTGGTACTTTGCTCAATAGTAGTAACTGTGAGAGGGATCTCAGAGTGCTAGTGGACAATCACTTAAATAGGAGCCAGCAGTGTGCTGCAGCTGCTAAAAAAGCCAACACAGTGCTAGGCTAGAGGGATAAAATCAAGATCATGCGAAGTATTAATACCACTCTACAATGCCTTGGTAAGGCACACTTGGAATACTGCATCCAGTTTTGGTCACCACGATGTAAAAAAGATGCTGAGACTCTAGAAAGAGTACAGAGAAGAGCAACAAAGATGATTAGGGGACTGAAGGCTAAAACATATAAGGAACGGTTGCTGGAATTGGGTACGTATAGCTTAATGAAGAGAAGGACGAGGGGGGACATGATAGCAGTATTCCAATATCTCAGGGGCTGCCACAAAGAAGAGGGAGTCAAGCTATTTTCCAAAGTGCCTGAAGGCAGGACAAGAAGCAACGGATGGAAACTAATCAAGGAGAGAAGCAACCTAAAACTAAAGAGAAACTTCCTGACAGTTAGAACAATTAACCAGTGGAACAACCTGCCTCCAGAAGTGGTGAATGCTCCAACACTGGAAGTTTTAAAGAAGAAACTAGACAGCCATTTGTCCAAAATGGTATAGGGTTACCTGTCTGAGCAGGGGGTTGGACTTGATGACCTCCAAGGTCCCTTCCAACTTGATTATTATTATTATTATTTTTATTATTATTATTATTTGTATTATTATTATTATGGTAACAGTTTTGTTGCCATTTCCAATAATCCTCGACAGGTTCCCATAAGTCAGGGGCAAAGCTGACAGAAGCACAAATTCATTTGTGATTGATAATATTTCTAGCAGCTTCCCACAAGCAGACACTTTGCTTGTGGGAAACGCAGGGAGCGTTGGCAATGGAGAAGCTAGAAGGGAAGGTCACAGGTTCTCAGTTAAGTCTCCTCCACCTATGCAACGTCCCCAGCCTCTCATGCTATGCTGGACACCCTTGCACTCCAACCTCTCAACCCATGCTGCATTCCTGCATGCCCTCCCTGATCCACTCTGCACCTCATTTGTACCCCATGCTCACCTTGCTCACCCTCCCTGACCCATGGAGCACGTCATCTCTGCTTACTCTTCCTGATCCATATTTCATTCCCACCTGCGTGGGAGAAAGGTGCTAGACCCCGTGCACCCCAACACAACCTTCCCAACCTATGTTGCATGCCTACATGGAGTCATAAGAAGTGTCACATGGATTAGGAGGTTACATAAAAGGTTCCATGCAGATCAGAGGGTGAGTAAGAGGTACTACGCAAGTTAGGGAGGCTGTGCAGGTGTTGCAAGCTGGGAGGATACATGGTGATGTGCACGTCTACACGCAGGTGCACAAGTGTTAGGTAAATATCTCTGAAATGATGACCCAATGAGTCATGGGTTGTCTACTTAGAATTATACAGATAAAAAGTAATACAAAGTACAAAAAATAATCAACTAAAAACAAAGATAGTGGAGGAAAAAATGGAAAAAGGAAAAAAATAAGAATATATCAACCCAAAAATAAATATATAAGAAATCATTCCTCCATTATCATAAGAGGTATAAACAACTTTAACAAATCATTCTTATCTTAAAATACTACAATATATAACCGTCTCCTGATACCTATCTATAAAGAAAGTCCTGATCAGCAAAAATCCCATTAAAGATTATCAGAACAATATCTAGTTTAACCTTGATCAAATAAGCCAACTTTATATTCTTTCCCTTTTCTTTTAACAATCTTAATCTTTCATCCTTTCAAATAATGTCTTGGATTTTTTTTTCCTTGACCCTTCTCACCAAGTCTTTCAAAACTTCAACAGATCTCTTTGGAAATCCAACATCAGAAAATTAGCCAAGGAGTCTTCTCCTGAGGACATTGCAAACTGACATTTCTGGAAGAGTCAGATGATATTCCAGTTGAAAAGGGCGGCCAGATCCTGGATCCAGGCTGATGAAAACTCTCCAGAGAAGGAAATCTTGTGAGACTGCCCACACATGAGGAACCAAGGTTTTGCAGTCAGCTTGCAAGCAGCTGGGACCATGCCCAGAGTCCTTAATGTAGCTTATATAGACTCAAGGTTTGACCAGTCCTCATTTCTTAAAACACTTTGAAATTATTTTTTTACTGTTTTTACAAATGTTCAGAACCTTCTGGATGATAAATCTTATCATATTCACTATCTGAGTTTCTTTCAATCCTTTAAGAAATGTTTTAAGTATGAGTTTAAGGATTTATAAAAATGGGCCGGGGTGTGTGTGTAGCAAAATAGTGATTCGTATGTTGATTTTAAAAAGTTTCAAAGTGATTAAATGTGCAAATGGGCTTGAAATAAAATTTTGAAATTAAGTTTTCACCTTTGGAAAAAAAAAACACAATAAGGGAATTTAAAGTTTGGGCACTAGGGGGTCCAGAAGGAAATCAATCAGTCAATTTTAACAATATTTACAATTATTCATAGACTAAATGATGTTACGGAAGAGGAACAAATCTTACCGTATAAGACTGAAATTGATTTAAATTACATACAAGCATTAAATCAGAAGAGTGGCTTGGCTAACCTAGGACATTATTTGAAGAGACAAAAGACCAAGATTGTTGGGAGTTTGGGGACAGTATATCAAGTCACTTTATTTGATCAAGGTTAAAATAGATAGCTTGCTATTTCTGGTAATGTTTTATGGATTTCTGCAGATCACGATCAGATGATGACATTTTAAAAGTTTTGTTTACAGATAAAGGATGAGATATTGGAATTAGAATTCATTTGTTATATTTACGTTTACCCGATTAAGGTTGAAACAGTTACAGGTAGTCATTGACTTATGATCATTCATTCAACAACTGTTCAAAGTTATGGTGGTGTCAAAGTTATGGCCATTGCAGTGTCCCCATGGCCACATGATCACAATTCAACTGCTTAGAACCTGCCTGCACTAACAACCGCAGAGGCACTTCAATTCTCCCCAGTCTCCCCCCATTCATCCCCTTTTGTCCTCCTGTACTCTGCAAACCCCTGCCACTCCAGTTGACCTTTCCTGCCTTCTTGCTCTCACTGCCATGCCTGGGGCCTGCCCCTTTGCAAGGCAGTTGCTGGCTGCAAAAAAGCTTTCGTTCCAAAGTTATGTATGGCAGTTTCCTTGTGAGGAAACTAACTAAGGAAAATGGCTTCATGTGGCCAGCAGCTGCCTTATGGAGGGTCAGGGTGGGTACACTCCTTCACCAGTAGGAATAGGAAAACAACGAAGTTTAGCTGGGGTAGCAGGCCTTCAGAGTGCAGGGTGACAAAGGTGGCTGTAGCTGGGAGTTGGCTGGGATAGCTGAATTTTCCCAAAGTGGTTGCAGCTTTGTGCCACACTACTAAGGCAGTGTGAGCTTCCTGGGATGCTGCAGCTTTGTGTGATGCTACTGGGGCTTCCCGTGCTACTGGGGTAGCTGAGGTTTCCTGGGGCGGCTGCATCCTCGTGGTGTGCTGCAGCTCAGAGGCTTCTTGCAACCCCAGAATTACAGGGCTCCAGGAAGCCCATGAGCTGTTTTGGGGGTTGCTTGCCATCCCACAAGGTAAGGTGCAACTCAGCCAAAAGACAGGGATAGCCGGGAGATAGGTAACTGGGGGATTTGAAGAGGGAGCATACCCTTACCAAGAGTCAGGGCTGGGAGGAGCAAGCTGAGAATGCCTTTGACTGGGGTGGGTCCTTGGCTAACAACTGATAAAATTCAGATTATGATGGCAAAAGGGGAGTGCCAGGATTGCTGTCACTAAGTAACGTAATATCACGCTTGTTATTTCCGATAACGTTTATTGGATTTTTACTAAGTTTGAATGATGAATTTTGGGGAATTGTTTAAAGATTAAAAAAAATATCTGTCTATGTACTAATAAAACTCTCGTTACTGTAACCTTTAACTGGGTGAAACAGTGCAAAATGTTTTTTAACCAAAGTACCTCAAATAGGCTAGCTTACAGAATGCATCCAAAATCACTCCATGTAGGTTAAAGTCAGCACTGTACCAGCATCGCAAGGTACCCCGACCGGCCAAGGCAAACCAGGTTCCACCCCAAAGAAAACAGTGGAGCGGTCACGCGTGGCTCACCATGCCGACAGTGGACTCCCCCAACGGACCCCGGCAGAAACAACCCTGACTGTTCCCGAAGATCTTCTCGTGGACTACGACGATGTGGATCCTACAGAAGACCCCATGGT
>NW_015387279.1:514548-561206 GCF_001527695.2 Protobothrops mucrosquamatus | reverse complement strand
ACCCGGTATTCCACAGTAGCCTGTTGAAACCGGTGTCCCACATGCGACCTATGGAAGCCCCAGGGCCCGTAACCTCCGATCAGTACGAGGTACAGGACATACTAGATTCCAAGAGAAATAGGAATGGAGTGTCGTACCTTGTGCGATGGAAAGGCTATCCGTTGTCGGAAGCATCCTGGGTGAAAGATAGCGAGGTGCATGCACCCCGTCTGCTCAGGAGGTTCCATCACAGACATCCCAACAAGCCGAGGGGGCAGGCGGGGACTGCTGTTGTGCCAATGCAAGACCGTTAACTTTGTATATTTGTGTTCCAGAGAGATCCCTGGTAGGGGGAGCGGCATGTCGGGCCCTGCGAGGCCGTCCCAGCCGTGTACGGCCTACCTCCCACCGCCCCGGTTACCTTGCCCGAGCCGCAGTCCCGGAAAGCCGACCGACCCATCGTTCCGGTGCCGCCGCCGCAGCCGCCGCAGCCGCCGATGCCGCCGCTCTCCTCTGCCTCCACAGCCGCCGCAGCCGCCGATGCCGCCGCTCTCCTCTGATGTCATCACTCTGCGCCTCACAGGGCCCGACAGAGGATTCGAGGGGAGGGGGCCGGATGATGCCTCCGTCCAAGCGCGAAGCGACGGAGGGACGGGCAGAAGGGACATCCAGCTGATTGCCCGACTGCGTGATTGCAGGGACGTCCAGCTGATTGCCCGGCTGTGTGATTGCCCGGCTGCGTGGTGGCAGGGCGCGGACTGGGTCGGGTCTAGGTGTGGGAGGGCGGAAGCTGGCTTAGGATGGTGGCTTGGGAGGTGGGTGGGCCGGGGCGTATCCACAAGGGTGGGGCCGGAACACATGCTATGTAAGGCATTGGGAGCAAACGCCTCCCAGTGCTGACTTTAACCTACATGGAGTGATTAAACTACCATATGTCTAACGTTCCTGCTTGCTGGCTGGTTTGTGCAGCACCAAGACACGACGGCTTGACAGGACTCATGATTCCCGAGGGAATGAAATTTGGGGAAATTGTGACTGCTTCAGTGCTGCTGGGCTACTTCTACAGTCATGTCAACTTCATTTTCAATGTCCCATGATAGTTTCCTAACCAGTCTTGCAATCCCTCGCTTCCTCCCCCAACCAATAGCAATCACCTACTTGGGAAGGAAGGAAGGAAGGAAGGAAGGAAGGAAGGAAGGAAGGAAGGAAGGAAGGAAGGAACAGAATAACAAGGAGGGAGGAAGTTGGAAGTTTCTCCTGCTCCCCTGTTCTTTTTTTTATCCACCAGTGGACATTCTGTTTCTCTATTTAGATAAAGAAATATGTCTGAAATGATGATCTAACTGGGCATGAATTGTTTAGTTAGATATAAATGTAAAAGAAGGGATTTCAAGTGGATTTATTAAATTAAATGTATAATCAATAGGTTGTTATCTCTGGTAACTGTCAATGGGCTTTTGCTCGTTAGAAGGGAATGATGAGGCTTTAATGATTGTTTTATAGAGAATGAAGTGAGATTTGGGATTGTATGACACTCGTGTCAGAAGCACCAAGGTGCTTCCAGGTTGAAAGGATTAGCCAGTGACATCACCGTTGCCTGAGGGATGCCCAGTTGGGGACTCCTTTCATGTCCCCAGCAAGTGCTAGAGCAAAGGACGGGAGCTCACCCGCTCCAAGGCAGCACTCGGGTCTTAAATGTGGGCTTGCTAATCTCCAACCCATCGTACTAACCATGTGAGCCACTGCACTTCTAGATATGGGATGAAAAGATTGTTATATTTTAAGAAATGGTGATAATTTGTCAAAGTTGTTTATCCTTGCTGGACGAAGGGGAATGTTACTTCTTTATATATTTCTTTTTATTAACATTTTTTTTCTCTGCACTTTTTATTTTTCTTTCTTATTCTTTTATGTAGTTTGTATTAGTTCTATCTACGCAATGTAATCTTTAATAAAATTATTATTAAAAACAGAAAATTATCCAAGTTATTCTTCTAGTTCATTATTTATATGTCCCTTTTAATTATTAAAGCAACAGCTGGTTTCATTTGTATATCCAGTATATCATCTTGGAATTTATATAGAAATACAACAATCATCTAAAGGAGAAATGCAACATTTCCAATATTATTATCCAGGAAGCTATTTGTACAGACCAAGCTTAAATTCTTAGGAAACTCTTTGTTATTGTGGATTAACAGTTGAGGCCAAATTTTAATAAAGTGATGCTTAACCAAAGCAGATCTTCAAAAACTAGCAGGGGTTTTCTCAGATCTCGTAGCCTGTCGCTTTTAAATCCACAGTTAAATCTGTTTCAGTCCTGTCTGGTAGAGCATATGTACACTCTAAAAATTATTTTTTGATTCTATTGTTCACAAATATCCTTCAATAAATCCAGTGTTAAAACATTTTGTTCCGTTTTGTGTTAACAAATTTTAAGTGTACTTCTTTTATTGCCTTCTGGCTCCTAGTGTCCAGCCTTCAAAGTCCCATCCTATCATGTGGTTTTTTTTCTTGGAATTTAAAACATAGGAAGGATTCTTTCAATTAATTTTGAAATCTTATTTCAAGTCCATCTGGACCCGTAAGTCCATTTGTAACTTTCCAAAGCAAATCTTTAATCACTCTTTTCCCATTAATTCCCTCCAAAGGATTTCTAAGTCCTTAAACTTGTAGCTAAAACTTTTGTTTGTTAAGGATTGAAGGAAATTCCTTCAGTGAATGCCATAAATCTTGCTGTTCCAAAACAAGAAAATGTAGTAAAATTAATTCCAAGTGTGATTAAGCAATAAGGCTTGGGTGGTTCCGGCAGTCAGTTCCTGAAACACAGGTGTCCAGAGTGCATGTGGGCAATTTTGCAATCTCTCCTTTCTCCAGAGATATTTTGCCAATCAGGTTCCATGCTGTGACCACCAATCTCTGTTATGATGTCATCCCCGTTCCTTCAGGGATGTGTAGCTCACCATGTCATCATTGAAAATCTCTCAGGAGACTCACAGTATGCCCTCTGCTGGATCTGGTGGGATGGGCAGATGTAATCGGGAAGAGACAGTCCCTCAAATAATCCACTCCCATGCCCTGAAAGACCACAAAGGTCAGAACCAGCACCTTGAATTGTACCCAGAAACAGGCTGGTGAGCAACGCAGGTCATGGAGAAGAGGTGTAATGTGTGTTCCACCAGAAATATATGTAACTGCAAATATGACCAGCATGTTAAATCAATACCATTTTGTTGAAGATCTTGCCTATCTTTAAGTTTTCCTTCTTTATCTAAAATGTCTTTATAGACCACAAGTTTATCATAGTTAATTAAGTTCGGATACGCAAATGCTTCCATTGTTGAAAGCCACTCAGGTATTTTCATATAAATTTTATTTTTAATTCTCTCCCACTCTGAGAGTAGTACATTCCTTATAGCATGAGTTTGAAAGTATTTATGTACTTTATTTTTCTCATACCATAGGAAAGCGTGCCAACCCAGTTGCAAATCATGTCCCTCTAAATAAAGAAGTCGTTTATTTCTCAGTGTGATCCATTCTTTAAGCCACAACAAAATAGTGGCTTGGTAGTAGAGTCTCCAGTCAAACAAGATATGAAAAGGATGTAAAAGTAATGGGATTTTACAAAGAACAGACACCAATAGATAAAATACTCTTGAAAACAGATGAAAATTTGATTAAGAAACTTTATAAATTTTTGTTAAACTGGAAGATGGAAGAAGAACAAGTGAAAGAAACAATGATAGTGTGGGCAAAGATTTAGAAGATTGGCAAAAACTATGGGACCGAAATATTAAACTTACTAAAGCAGCTGTATATAAGGAAAATTTATATAAAATGTTTTATAGATGGCACATGACACCAGTTAGATTAGAGAAAATGTTTAAAAATGTATCAAATATGTATTGGAAATGTAAACAACAACCAGACACTTATTACCATCTCTGGTGGATATGCCCTAATGCTAAGAAATTTTGGTTTAAGATTCATATGTGGCTAGAAAAGATGATTAAAATACAGATAGAACTTAAACCAGAACTCTGTTTGCTAGGAATATTAGGCTTGAATTATGGAAAAGAGAATGAGTATTTAATATTACATGTGTTAACAGCCGCGAGAATAATATTTGCCCAATTTTGGAAAAATGAAAATTTACCATTTGATCAGATTATAATAACAAAAATACTTGAATGTGCAGAAATGAATAGATTAACTTTAGAAATGAAAGAGAAAGAAGACACAATTTATTTTAAAACATGGGAAAAATTTTACCAATGATTAGCAACACGATAGAATGAGAAAAGGTTATGAAACTTAAAGAGATAATTGATAATTTGTATTTATATTTCATGATTATTTGTATGAACTTGTCTTTTTCTTTTTTTTTTCTTTTTTTTCATATTTGTGATTTTAATAATATAGTAAATAACCAATAAGTAATATATTACTATTTTAAAGCTATTACAACTAATTAGTATTAAGCATTGTTAATTAGTAAAATGAATGAGATATATTGATTAACTTGTTATTTACATGACTATATTGAAAGCTGTTTAATACTAGAGTAATCATTAAGATTTAATATGTATACCCGGACAGGTTTATTTGCTGAAGCAATGTTATTTTGTGGGATTAATCCCATTTTTGTGTTTACCCCCTCCCTTTGGTTTAACCCTTTTGTGTGTCTCCCTTTGTTTTACCTTTGTTGACCCTATTCCCTTGTTACCCTTATAAAACTCAATAAAATATTTGTTTTTTTAAAAAAAAGAAATATATGTAACTGCTGGGCATTTTGCACCAGCTGAAGCGTCTGGATTCTCTTCAAGATAGCACTTTATTGAGCGCATTACAGTAGTTCAACCAGGAGATGATTAGGGCATGAGTCAACTGTGAGTTGAGCCCCTCGTTCAATGACACACAATATGAAAGTGAGCAAAGGTCCTCCTAGCTATGACTGTAACCTTGAGCAAGAGTCGTAAGTCTGTGCTTAGGGTCTGTTTGGGGAAGTGCAACTACATCTGGCATGAAAGATGGTATAGTCCTAGAACTGGCAGACCCCCAAACACGAAGATGCTCAGTCTTGCCAGGGTTTAGTTAATACCTGTTGTTCCTTATCCAGACCTTCACAGCTATAACTGTACTGATGATATCTCATCCCATGGCCACAGATGAGGTCACCCAACAGCCTCAAGTAGATATTAAATAGAAGTGACAATAGCACCAACTTCACACAGTAGGGACTGAGAGTAGACTCTCTCCTCCTCAATGACTTCTAGACAACTAAAGATAAGGCTTAAGAGGGGTCCTTGGTGTTCTCTGAGCTTGCTTGTTTTCTTGCAGATGTTCCATTACCCAAACTAGATAACACCATCAGTGCTAGTCATCACTGTGTAATGAAACGTCTACAAGAAAACAAGCTCAGAGAGCACCAAGGACCCCTCATTTCAACTCTGAGCTATAAATATTATCCTTTATTGATAAAGCTTAAGGTAAGTCTTAACAGTTGCCTCCAGTGAGATGGGCAGCATACAAGTCTGATGAATAAATAAGTTTCCTCCGCCCTCTAATTTTGTAACTTCTACTAATAATTCTTACGTCTCAATAGACTTATAAGTGGATGATTGCTCTTCCTTTGAAGATGAGGCTCTACTAAGAAATGGGGAGGAGGATGCTGTTTATACTAGCAGTATTTTAAACAGAGACTTGGATTTCCTTGCTATGATTTGCCTGCTAACAGCTTGAAACAGTCATTGAAATATTTAATTAGCTCTGGGATGCCAATCAAAAAATTCAAGACTTTTAATAGAAAATAATATTTCCAAATTAGTTATGGGACCAAATAGCAACTCACATATTTTGAGATGAATTTCTAAGCCATTGATTTACAAAGGTTCCTAATTAAAGAAGCACCTGGGGAAAAGCTAATTTTGCAGAGAGTTAGAATCCCTGCTTCAAGTTGCCAAAATTCCTTTAAATGAGGGCAAGGAATATAATAGGCAAACAATACTGTTGTTAAAATGTATGGGGCATACAGTTATTGGTGCAAACAATACTATGAAAATTGACAGATTCCCAGTATTCCCAAATATAGAACGGGCTGAATCTCAGTTAGAATCATTTCGGATTGCACAGTTGATGAACTATATCAGTGTCTCCCTGTTTCTTGTCCAACTGTCTCTGAAAACAAGTTAAACAGGTTTTTATACAAATAATTTTGGATATAAAAGCTCAAAAAAAGAGAATAAGATTGGTAAAATAGATATCCTATAAACATACCTTTCAAATTGCCAAATATTTAAACATAGAAATGCCTGAGCATCTTGGGGGATATTTACTCAAGCAAGATTTGAACAGCTGGATACAACTGTTAAATATAGAAGGTTTAACTAATTTATGTTGAATATACTCAGATTTGTAGAGCCCCAGAGATAGAAAACATAGCACATATATTATCTGAATATACTAACTGTATAAGAAAGAGAAAGCTCATTATGTTGGACCACACATTAGATATTGATCTATTGGGATCCTTACATTAAAACAATATATTTCACATATGGCCAGAACTTCCAAGTTACATATAATATGTCCCTTTATCTGAACAAAATAGTACAATTGAGAAATTGGATGTGGACATGATTGCATAAGCACAGAAATATTTGCATTTTCTTTTAGTTACGCCATGTAGTCTATTCTGTAACACATTGTTGTGCTGTTCCGTATTTTATATTTTGTACTCTGATTTGGCCTAATGACTAATCTATAAGATAGGTGTTGTTGTTGTTGTTGTTGTTATTATTATTATTATTATTATTATTATTATATCACCACCACTGACCTCTGCAAATAAATGGGAACCTTAAGATCTTCACACCTAAGATCTAGTTGTAATCCAACAGGCACTGATAAGAGTTTCTTTGTAGTATAGCAGGGAGTTCAACTTGACGTTCACTGGTATCTGGAACAGAGAGGTGATCTCCTGCTGCAGATAAGAAGCTCCAGTAGATGAAATAGTAGAAATGACGCCTAGAGCAATGATTAAAGTAGGCAAAGAATGAAAACAAAACTCAAGCCCATTTCAACTTACACTATGATGAAAAATGAAGCAAAACATTAGTATTTCCCTCCTCTCAGTGCACTGATGATGTTACCTAATCCAGCAATAAGACATACATGCAGGAAAATAACCAAATTTAGAGAACACCAAGCACCTCACAGTTCAACCTTGAGTAGGTGTACGATATTTTCTACTATTGCAACTTTCATCTTTCAAGAAAGCAGTGATGTTGCTTCAACTGAAGAAGGCAATGATCCCGCAGCATGAGGCCCAGTATCCAAGAAATTGTTGAACTATAGCTGCAAAAAACTGTGGATGAAGTGGATTAACTTAATCTCTTTTGGTTGGAGCACGTGTGGATAGAAACTGCACTTGTTAGTTTTGGATAACTTCCATTCAAATTTAGATAGCAGGAATGCAGTCTCGCTGGTCCTATTAGATCTTTCAGCAGCATTTGTTATAATCAACTACGAGCCATGGAAAATTATTCCAATATATGAGAGTAATCTGTGGTGAGATTACTATATGCACAAAGATAAAAAGATTCCGCATTACCCACCATGGAGGAATGATTGGTGAAACTGACAGAGCTGGCTGAGATGGAAAAACTGTCTCCTTTAATTAGAGAAAGGTTATCACTGACGTTCATCAATGACTAGAAACCCTTTCTGGACTTTTTACGTAAGAATGTAAATGATTTTGTGACATCTGGTTTTGGTGACTAGAAAGACTAGGTTATAGAAAGAAGGGAATTATGATGAAACCTTAAGAGAAAGACTTCTGGTATCAGAGGCCTGGGAGTTTCAGAGTTCTGACTTGGTTCCTGGGATCGGTTGGAGGCACTCTCCCAACATAGGCTTCATAGCCCTGAAGCTCCTACCATCACTGGGATCACTTTAGCCTTTACTTTCCACATTGGTTCCTCCTTCAGGCCCTAGTATTTCTCCAGCTTCTCATATTCCTTCTTCCTGATGTTGCTGTCACTTGGCACCCCTACATCTATCACCACTGCTATCTTCTGGTCCTTGCCTATTATCATGATGTCTGGTTGATTGGCCTGTACCTGCCTGTCCATCTGGATCTGGACATGTCACAGGATCTTAGCCCTTTTATTCTCCACGACCTTCCATGGAATCTTCCATCTGGACCTGAGAGGGTCTAGCCCGTACACTGTGCAGATGTTCCTGTACATAATGTCAGCTACTTGGTTGTGATGTTCAGTGTATGCTGTTCCTGCCTGCATCTTACAGATAGTCCTTGATTTGCAACCAGTCATTTGGTGACTGTTTGAAGTTATGACAGACTCTCCAGGGCTGCTTAAGACCCAGATTTGAAGTTCCAAGGCTACCCCCTGTGTGGTCACATGATCACATTTTGGGCACTTTGTACCCAGCCCACAGTTACTGCTTTTTGCAGCATCCCACAGTCATGAATGTGATCTATTTTTTTTTGGCCAGAACCTGGTCTTTACGTCTGGTTTCCAGCAAAAGAAATTGCTCCTTGCAGATGTTTGCTTAATGACCATGATATTTCATTTAATAACCACTGCAAAAAAGGTCATAAAATCAGGCACACCCATGTGATGTCCCCTTAACAACCGGCACAAATTATGTCCATAATTTCAAGTTCAAGTACAGTTGTAAGTTGAGGACGACCTGTATGCTCTTCCACTATGCGTTGGACTGTCTCTGAGGCCTTCCCGGGTCCTCCCTCCCTTATAGACCATTTATATAAGATTAGATATGCTTTCATCTGCTCTTCCTCTAATGTGGATACATGCCATCCGGTGCAAACAGTACCTCTCTTGATTCTAGGGAGGACACATAGGACAACTATGCAGAAGACTTAACCAATAAGTCCGACATCATGGCTCAGTAATAGCAGAGCATTTCAATTTCTGAGAACACTACCACAAATCTCAAAGTTGGCTGTTTTGTAAAAATGAGACTAACAGCGTGACTGAGGGAGAGGTTACTGCACTCACGTACAGCAAAACGTTTCAAAAGGTCTGAACAAACACAATAAGATTTTAATACTTTCTTTTGCCTTTGAGTCAATATTGACTTTGGCAACTCCCTGAACAAGTACCTATAAGTTTTCTTGGTGAGAGTTTGGAAGCAATTTATTATTACCTGAGAGAGAGTGATTGGGCCAAGTTTATCCACCTGGCTTTGTGCCCAAAGTGGGACTAAAACTCAGTCGCCTGCATTCTAGCCTAATGGCTTAACCACTACACCAAACCGGCTCTCTTTTTACACAATACAATTGTTAATTTCTAAGTAAGGCATTCACATCCTATCTCGCATGCAATCTTTAATTCCATAACCAACCTATCTACCTATCCCTTCCCATCCCCGTATCTCAATTTAAGTCCTACATCAGTTCAGTCACTCTATGCATCAAATAAAGTGAGCTGCAGCTCACAAAAGCTTATGCATTTTAATACAGTGTATCAGTTGAAAATGTGCTATATGACTCCTGATTTTTTTATGCTTTCCGCCATAGTTATAAACTTGCTTCATTAATTCTTTTTTAACTATTTTATTTTTTTTCAACAGATTAAAATCCAAATTCCCCCTCCCAAAAATTGAACAGAGAACAAACAAAACTAAACAGAAACACTGAAAAAATGTGAATTAAAAAAAAGATAAAAACACATATTATCCCCCCTAGTTGAACACTGAGAAATCAATGACAACATTAATAGCTACCCCCTTTGCAAAGCAGGTCCAAAATTTATAGGCTTGTACATCTATTTGCAACCCAATTGACCCGTCATACATGATATAGCTAAAAAATATCTAACAGGTTAAAATAATTCTTCACTAAATTTCAGCTTTTTACATTAACATTAACAGAGGTATAGAATCAAGATCACATATTTATCACATATAGTTAATATCATTTTATAGTGCTTTGGTAAGACCACATTTCGAATATCGCATCCAGTTTTGGTTACCATGAAAAAAAGGATGTTGAGACTCTAGAAAGAGTGCAGAGAAGAGCAATAAAGATAATTAGGGGGAATGGAGACTAAAACATACAAAGGATGATTGTAGGAATTGGGTATGTCTAGTTTAATGAAAAGAAGGACTAGGAGTGACATGATAGCAGTGTTCCAATATTTGAGTGGCTGCCATCAAGAAAAGGGCATCAACCTATTTTCCAAAGCACCTAAAGGAGAAATTTCCTGACAGTGAGAACAATCAGTGGAACAACTTCCCTCCAGAAGTTGTGGGTCCTCCAACATTGGAAGTTTTTAAGAAGAGATTGGACAACCATTTGTTTGAAATGATATAGAGTTTCCTGCTTGAACAGGGTTAGACTAGAAGAACTTCAAGGTCCCTTCCAACTCTTTATCCTTCAACTTCCATACCTCTTTACTAAATTTGATAACATTTGTGGGTAAAATTAAAGGGGGGAGAATAGATTATAGTATTGTTAACAGGTAATAATTTCATACAATTAGTTATGCCTTCACATCACCTCACAGAACCTTGCTTAGAATCCTCTACCTCAGTCTACATTATAATTTCTCCATTGGTCAATTTTTTATATATATTCACTTTCATGAAAATAAAGATTTAATATTGAAGCAATAAGCAATAAATCTAGACTGATCTTTAAATATTTTTATTCAATATTCTTAATATGCTATTTATGGTTGAATAATCTCATATAGATTGTGCATTTCTATAGATTCAGACAAAGCCATTTATGCAAACCATCTGCATGTCCTGTGCTCTCAATAGAAGCAATCCATCCGTAAAGTGATTTGCACCAGTCTGTAATGCAAGTTAGACAGCTGGCTTGATAATAGAGGTTGAAACTGAGTTGGCAAGCCACTTTGTTCATTAGAGCTTTGTAAAATCTTAAGCTTTTCTTGGTCTTTTCTTTATACATAAAAAATTAGTTGTCTCTGACATTCATTTAACATCTTCAATTCTTATTGGAACCACTTGAATTAAAAAGATGATCCCAATTACTGGTGCTGTTCTTCCTAGCCAGGGGCAATTTTAACTTTTTCCACCTCATAAAGTATTTGCCATTATTCAACAGTCCCACTCACTTATTCATTTTTCTTAAGTAAAAGTTATCATTATTATTAAGCATATGATGAGAACATGATAGAAGTAAACTTATGCCCACAATGTAAAAGTTATAAATCTACACTATTTTGACATTGCTGTATATGCTCTAAATTTAGGTCCCCAGTACACTTTTTTTCTACTTTCTTTGTGTTTTTTTTCTTTTGTTTCTATATTTTTCTTGACTATATTTTTAAAATACATTGAAATAAACAAGTAAATAACAACAACAACAAAACCCAATCCCATATATCATATTGGAATTGGAAATATTTTTCTGTATTATTATTAGCGCAAATAAAAAAAAAAGCCTCCCATGATAGTCGGAAAAACAACTAATTCTTTCTGTGTTGCAACTGGAAATATTGAAGAGCACACATAAGTCACATAGTAACATTGAAGTTTAGCTCATAGGCACTAGCTGAAGCAAGTTTAGAAACTTAGATATGTATCTTTGACACACCTTTAATAAAGAAAATATTTCTATTTGTGTAAGAGGGTTCTATGTATATTCTTGTGCTACTCAAGGGCCATTTCCTTATATTTCTGATTTAATTTAGTGATATGAAGCCTCAAACATATTTGCGAGCACTTTCTTTGAAACAAATTTTTCTTATTAAAACTACTGGTGGAGTGCCTTCAAGGTCACTCTAATGAATTTCTTGCAGCTCCTTCATAAAAAGAAATGATGAACATAGTGATTGTGTTTACATTTGACACACTAGAACACCTATGAAACCTAGAAATCTCTCATAGTTTTGTCTTGGTGTTCTTGGGAGCAAAATGGCTAGAATTCTGGAAGATCTGGAGGTATCAATTTGGGGAAGGTTAATGTACACAATGTTCTTCGGGCTCAGAAAGTTCTTCTGCAGTAAGTTCAGCTGAGTCTGAGATATTAGACGTATGTATGTATGTATGTATGTATGTATGTATGTATGTATGTATGTATGTATGTATGTGTATTAAAAATGTCTTTAAAAATGTGATCCCTAGGTATATCCATATTTAAAATCAATGAGCAAACACGAGCACCAGGGAATATAATAAAATAATTTAATGTTAAAATTGCCTAATAAAAATGCCTAGCTTTCATCGGCATCTGGCGACATCATCAGGGCTCAGGATGCCGGTCCGTGGGAGAATCCCTCTTATAGGCTGACTAGCATGTGCGCAATTGCTGTCAAAGATCCAGCGTCTGGAACGTGCTTAGTCATGTCCGGCCCAGTGACGAGATCAAAGAGCCGTGCGCACATGCTAGTCAGCCTATAAGAGGGATTCTCCCACGGACCGGCATCCTGAGCCCTGATGATGTCAACAGATGCCGTCGAAAGCTAGGCGTTTTTATTAGGCAATTTTAACATTAAATTATTTTATTATATTCCCTGGTGCTCGTGTTTGCTCATTGATTTTAAGTATGTATGTATGTATGTATGTATGCCACTCTCCCAGCTCAATTTCAATCACTTCTATTGATCTGAAGATCCACATTGAACAGTGGAAGTAAGTTCTACATAATAATAATGGTAATAGAGTTGGAAGGGACCTTGGAGGTCTTCTAGTCCAACCCCCTGCTCAGGCAAGAAACCCTATACCATTTCAGACAAATGATTGTCCAGTCTCTTCTTAAAAACTTCCAGTGTTGGAGCATTCACCGCTTCTGGAGGTAGGTTGTTCCACTGATTAATTGTTCTAACTATCAGGAAGTTTCGCCTTAGTTCTAGGTTGCTTCTCTCCTTGATTAGTTTCCATCCATTGCTTCTTGTCCAGCCTTCAGGTGCTTTGGAGAATAGCTTGACTCCCTCTTCTTTGTGGCAGCCCCTGAGATATTGGAACACTGCTATAATGTCACCCCTCATCCTTCTCTTCATTAAACTAGACATAGTCAATAGAAAACTATTCCAGTACAAACTTGATGTCCTCATCACTGTTTATCCTTATGTGGTCTCTTTCATTTCTGCTCCTAGACATAGCATTTGCCACTGCCCAGCAGTACACTTGAGTTTGAGGAGAGGACAATGAACCTATACAAGACAAGGGGTCAAGGATTTGCCTAGAAAGATTTCCAATAACATCATTACTTTTTTCCCTATTAAAACATGTCTTGATTTCTTGTATCCCCAAACATTCTAATTTTCTTGTTTGGTCAAAATATATATGGAATCAAATTCCAAAGGCAACCGCAGGCAATTGAACCAAGCAGATAAATCTTTGGGGACCTGATACTGATGGATCTAACTTAGAAAAGTGGTACAAGATGACAAATAAAAGATTCTGACCATGCAAAAGATTCAACACCAAAAAGGAAGAGAGACAGTGCTAGGCAAGGTTCATAAGTGCTAGGCAAGTCCTGGAAAGTAGACTGTACATTTTGAAAATGATTCCGGGGGGTGGGTGGGAATCGGACTTGGCAAAATTAGGTCATCTTTTCAGCTTTCCTGTTTTAAATGCCATTGTCTTAAAGCAACAGTGCCAGTTTTTTCAGGTTTGCAAAGAAGCCAAAAACGAGCAGGTTACCTTAATAATAAGAGAAGGTGCTACACTTGCTTGAAGTTTGAAATACATTTTTGAATCATTTTTGAAACATACAAAATCTTAAGGGGAAGGAGATGAGGCCTGTCTTGAACTAGAAGATAAACTAGTTTGAACTAGTTCTGCTACTTCTAAAATCCTTGGATGAGTGTGAAACGTGTTGTCCTCACTGCTGTTTATCCTTATTTGGCCTCTTTTATTTCTGCTCCTAGTCATAGCATTGGCCAGGCTTCTTTCCATAATAAGAATGCATTCATACACCTTGAGGATGTCGTTGGGTGCTGCTAGGAAAAGGAAGAAATTACACTGGTGCAGATACAGGCATCTTAAGCCTCTTTCAGCCATAGGCTGAGACTGATATGGATCCAGGAGGGCGGGGGGAAGGGGTTGTCTGAGCGTATCTGTCCCATGACAGGGGCAAGTAGAAAATGGTCTTCATCTACAATTCAGTTAAGAGTGGAACCACATATAAAAATTCTTTCTAAATCTGTAGCTTGGCTGATCTTTTCTGGATTGTTGGCTGAAATTGGGCTCATTTGTTTTAATAAAAATGGAATTTACTGGAATAAATGGAATCAGAGTCAGTGGAGAGAGAGAAAACGATGGTCTTCTCTATACTATGGTCTTCTGATGTAGGCGATGGTCTTCAAGAAACTTCCGCTTGGAAGGAAGCAGAACATGGCTTCTTTTGAAGGTTTGTGGCTTATTCAGCCAAGGTCCTTAACCTATGTAATTGGTGACTTCCGTGACTTTCCTGACTGGGAGAGGAATATTGCTAAAAAAAAGTTTCAATTTGTACTGAAACTAATCTCAAGGTCAGTAGAAATTTACTGGTCATTTTCTGAAATAATGGATTTTGCCCAGAATGGGGATCAGTTGGAATGTAGTTCTCAAATACATTTGTCATATTACTGCGTCAAGGACCTTGAGTTTCAAAGAGCTGGTGAATTAAATTCATTTGGATAATTGAAAAGTGATTGCTTTAGGCCATTTCCATATATAAATATTTTTGTCCAAAATGAATATCAGAATATAGTTTATGTGATTTTTTTTTTAATCTAACTCCAGCAAACTCTTCCTGTTTTATATAATCAGTGAATTTGGTTAGATGTGAAGCAGGCATTCTGGCAGTTGAGATCAATTTATTTTAAAAGTATCATTTCCAGTGCATTCTATTTTGGCTTTTACACTGGCATTAGCATTTGGGAAATATCTCCGTTGATGTCTTTTCAATAAAGTGTCATTTGTCAATTTTTCTTTAAACTGATTCCATTCATTCAGTGATCCAAATAATTAACTTTAGGAACATTTGAAAACAGTTTAAAGGAATGATCGCCATCTAGTGGTTAATAAAGAAAACTTTATGCCAGTGTCTGATTAAGGTCTAATAATGACCTTCTTCAGTTTTGTACTTACTGAAGACCAGGATATTCTGTGGATAAATAAGCCACACAACAGATCTTCTACCCATGCTTCGTGGTAGAAGGTTTTCTGTGAGATATGATAGCCTTTGCTTTCCACTTGTCTCAAAGTATGGACTGCTTAATGCCCAGAGGAAAAAATAAGACAAATGAAAACTTGAGTACTCCAGGAAAATAAAACAAGCAAATAATACAGTATATACTAGTATAGCAACTAGCAACTGTTGATACCATATAAGACTATCTAAATATTTATTTATTTAAAGTATTTGTATAATTGCAAAGAGTTGGTTTCAAGGTGGGTAACTGTACAAATGTTTTAAATAAATAAATCCTAAGTCTTAATTTACAGTTGAATTCCACACAAATATAGGCCTATTCTTACCTATGTTAGAGCACGATGGGGGTGGGGAGAAGCTGAAAAGATGATACTTTTTTTCTGTGTTGACCTTTCTTCTTCTCCTCTCTGGGGTCACTTCTTGCGTGACCCTGTGGACTATATATGTTTGATGAGAATTTAAGTTTAAGAGATAACTGTGAAAAACAACTGCAAGCCCTTTGCCATTATGTACTATAGGGATCTGTCAGAAATGTGTTTTAGTGTTTTACTCTTGGACTTCCTGGTTAGAGCAAGGTCTAAGGGCTTCTGCCTGAGTGATTATCTAAGGGGGGGCTGCTTGCTTACTTGCTTTATGTCTAAGTTAGCACTTGGATTATTAATATTTGGTTAAGAAAGAGCTCCACAGGTTTTGTGAATAATGCATGAGCACAGACTATTCTAGCTTTCTTTTTCCGGGAATATCAGTCTGTGGATCAGGCTGCTTGTTGGGGGTAGAAAAAACAATTTGACCACTAGAGCAAACTTTTTTTTGCATCTCTTTGGATCATTTCCAACCTGCCACTGCATCCAGTATGGCTTGAAGGCATATATATGGGGCCTTCCCCCAAAATATGCTCTCTCCCCCAAAGCCTCATCCCCTGCCATAGAAAATAAGAGCTGCCCTTGCAGAACAGCAAGTGGAGCATTTGGAAGATCATTGTAGTCCACCAAATTTGCATACAGAGCTGAAAACAAATTTTTGACCTAGACAACCTGTGATTGGATCTTATACATTTGAGAAGTGCTAAATATTCATTACCTGCTCAGACCATAAAAACTGGTTTTTTGTCAAGATGCCACACTAGTCAGATAGACAATCAGTGAGATTCTCTCTTCTCTCTCTGTCTCCCTCCCTCCCATTTATGTCCTGATAATGGTTTTGTTTACCAAGTTAATTCCTATTACTGAATTCAGGAACAGGTAATTACAGTGTACACTCTGTTTTGATTACTGGACTTTATTAACTATCTGCCTGGATGACATGCAAGAAAGTTTCACCACCTAAAACAGTCAAAGAGTTGCCAAGAAAAGGATTATGGCTGATCTATATCAAATTGGAGAAGACATCAAAGCTATTAAAGATATTGTTAACGCTATAAGTCCTAGAGCAGTGGTGGCGAACCTATGGCACGTGTGCCACAGGCGGCACTCGGAGCCCTCTCTGTGGGCACATGTGCCGTTGCCCCAGCCTTGCCTCCCTGCGACCCCTTCCTCACCAGCAGCCCCCCTGGAGGAGAGTTGCCCCCGAGTGTGGCCCACACGGAGCAGTGCAGCCAAGGACATGGCAGCCAGGCAGCGTAGACAAGACTCTGCCCTCATGCCCCATCGTGCACAGTTGATGGCGTGGCCGCCATGGTGCTGCTCGGCTGCCTAGATGATCTGCGGTGGGCCCTGGAGGTGGTGAGTGGCCCTGCGGGCAGGTGGGGTGCGGATGGAGCAGGGGCGGGGCAGGGGGTGGAGTGTGGGTGGGGCCAGTTTTTAGGCACTCGGTCTCTAAAAGGTTTGCCATCACTGTCCTAGAGGATTGAAAAGTGTCAAAACAGCAGGCTTTGCAGGGACAATAGAAACCTCATGTGTGATCGTGCAGGAAGAGACTGGCCTGCCATCACTGAGAAGATGTGGATAGGCATTGAGTAGAGGAAGGTGGAAATGTGGGTTTTGAATGTGGTAATAACCAAGATTGCAGAGCAGAGGTGATGGCGTAGCCATAGTCATTCAGGAGACTCTGGTGGCTTCCAGGCACTGCTCTACAGATAATCAGATGTGAATTCCTATTTATGAAGCTTGGTGTTGCCATTTGTATACCAGTTTCCCTGCTTTTCAGGGAGTTGTTTGAGTCCATGACTAGGCTATGTAATAGTATGTGAGAATGATCCTGGGAGACAGGGAGAAGAGACGCAGCCAGGGGAATGGTGAGGTAAAAGAGAGCCTTGTGTGGTAGATCATAAGAAGTACAGCCAGATGAGCTAATTCTACCTTATTTAAAGTTGCATTAACAGAACCTTGCAAGTCTGAAACTATAGTTCTTCCCTCCTGCCCCCATCTGCTTTACAGCACAAGAAACTAGGGAGCCTTTGCCCTGCCCCTCTTCCTGTTGTGGGCTAAGTTGTCTTTCATATGACTGTTTCTTTGGCTGTATCCTTCTCCCTGTCACCCAAGGTCATTCCCACATACCACTACAGGCTGGCAGTGGAATTCCCTATTCTGGGTGAAATTCCAGGTGCTGGTGTATTTCAACCTTTCTTTGCTTGAACCACAATTAGAGATATGCAGGAGTCCATGGCCTTCATGACAACCATGGACTTGATCCAAATTACTAATGGCCTGACTTGGTGATGGTCACACATTAGATCTAACTTTTATCTTGGGGCAGTAGCAATGTGATCTGGATGGGGAGAAGTTGTCATCAGTTCCTTGTCTTGGATAGATTACTTCTTGTTAGCCATGGAGTTTTCGGTGACTGTTCCCCCACTGCAAGGAAAAGGGACCTATTTGACCAATTCAGCCAGATAACTGATGGATCTCGTAGGATTCCAGAGAGAACCTGGTGTAGTTCATGAAGCTCTCATGCATTGTTCAACTAAGGCCTTAGTTGCTGTCGGGAATGAATAATTGATGCAGCCTTAGTTTGGATTGCACTTTCCAGGAATGGGAATCTCAAAGGTTCCCCCTGATGTTCAGATGAGTTTTGGGAGATGAATTGACATGTCTAGAGCCCTAGACGTAAAGAGTAAGGTAGATGAACTTGACATAATTAAATTAGATTCTTTACCAAAGCAACATGTAGAAAAACATGGCTTGTTCAAAATAAGCAAATATATATAAGTGGTTCAGATACTTCTCTAATTCAATTGGGTATAAGAAGGGGTTGTATACATAAGTATCCAACAGAGAAAGTTCCTGAGTCCCAAAAGATAACAATGCTTGATTGAGGGGGCCCAGACTATGTTAGCTTTGTCAACTCATACAGCTCAGAAAGAAGGAAGATAGTCCCTCAAATAATAGGGTCCTGTACCATGTAAGTCTTTATAGATGATAACCAGCACCTGGAATTTCACCCAGAAGCATACATATAAGCAACCAATGTGGCTTGTAAAGGAAGGAAATCATGTGGGCATAGCAAGGCAAGTCAACCACTGCTCACATTGGTGCATTCTGGAGCAATAGCTTATGAGTGGTCTTCAATGGCAATCCCATATAGCACACACCGCAGTAGTTGAGCTATGAGGTGACATGATGATTATCTGGAGGCCTACCAAATTCAGGAGGAGTCTTTGCCTGATGTAGTTATTCAAAGACACTCTGGAGCCACGACTTTTTTTAGCAAGAGCTGTGAGTCCCAGAGGACTTCCAGATTGTGCACCATTCCTGAATGGGAGAAGATCCCTGAACGTAGGTGGTCCCAGCAACCATAGTCACTAGTTCTTTGTAGAATTAAATTGGAATTGGTTTCTCTCTGTCCAGATCCTCACAGACTCCAGGGACAGGGTGTTGACATACTTATAACACAAAATAGAAACCTTATAACACAAAATACAAAACATTTGCTATGGCAAAGCTAAAGATTACATGATCAGAAGGGTGCAGCTTAAATAGGACAATTGATATGCAACAATGGGTGTATTGATGGAAAAAAAAATAACATTCACTGTGAGTAATGTACGATGAGGAAATTGATACAAGCTGTTCTCTCACCAATACATTGCTCCAGAAATGATTATCAATAGGGACAATACATATTTAGAAAATTGTTGTATATGTAAAATCAAGTTGGAATGTTTGATCATATCTAGTGGAAGCATCATAAAGCTCATCTATTCTATTACATGATTTGCTGCAGGATAAAAATTCCTAAAAGCTGACTTTCTTTTTTATCGGTTACTTTCTATTAAAATACCCACAAAATGCACTGTTAACTGCTGCCAGGATACTTTATCCTTTTAACTGGAAATCACAGTTAATCCCTTTGTTAAGGATAGCTGAAACTATAGAAGTTCTCATCAATATCTGAGATAAAATCATATATTAAAAAACTGTCCTATTTTAGTTTCAATTTAATCTGGAAATGGTTATGGAGTACAATCACATGTATGGGTCGCTGCCAGACCAAAACCTGGTTTCTCTTAAAATAAGAGATTTAAACTCTTTAATTATGATTAATTTTACTATATAGATCACTTAACTAATCTAAACATTGTTTTTAAGCATACTTACAACATAATCATTTCGAAAGTGCTAAAGTATTAAACTGTCAGTATGTTTTAATTTGTTGATATCTAAGGATGAAAGTAAGAAATTTATCCAATTAAATCTTTTATACTTTTTTATTTATGTTATATTAGTCTGCTTTTTCATATACTCTTTATATTTTGCAATTTTTATGAATCTGTCTTATTCATAAAACTTATATCTGTCTTTCCCTCAGTCTTATTTTCCTTTTAACATAAAAGAAGGAAAAAGAAATGTAGCATTTACTTGATTGGATTTCATATTTGCTCACTGTATGATTCACATGAAAGAAGGACATAATATTTACCTTGGATATGTGCTATGAAAAACCTGAATGTCCCAGAGGTTGGCAAATTTATAAATCATATTTTCCTTGATTGTTTATTCAGATAAACTATTGATTTATTCTGAGATCCTCTCCTCCCTACTGATCAAGTCTTAGCAGTTTTCTATTAATAGAGTCACCGGGTGTGATTGAATGTACTAGAGCAGTGGTGGGGAACCTATGGCACGGATGCCAGAGGCGGCACTCAGAGCCCTCTCTGTGGGCACGTGCACCGTCGCCCCAGTCCTAGGCCTTCAGCTGGGTTTTATAAAACCTTTTCACTTTAGGCCTCCGCCGCCGTGTGCAAAAAAAAAAAAAAGGTTCAATCAATCAGTCAATTTCAACTTCTCGTGGGGGGAAAAAAGATCTTGCAAAGTTGGAATTGATTGATTGAACTTTTTAGTCCCACCCAGTCTGCTGTTACCACCGCAGCCACGCCCACCCAATGGGCCACACCCAGGGTTACCCGGTGTGGGTGGGCCGTGGGTTGTTACGTATTCACCCAAAACCCAACGTCAAACCCGTGAGCCAGAGATTTTCCAAGCGGTAGTGACATGATCTCGTTACCACTACCGCCCCCCCCCCCTCTGAAAACCGTTTCTCGAAAGGGTCTTTCTCCGGGTCTAATGTCTCAAGGTTTGACCTATACACCCCCCCCCAGGAGATTCAGGGTAGCCACACCCTAGAATCTCATAAGATGTATCTAGTAGGTTAGAAGTTATAAATTTAGTTTGACAAGATTCTGTCCATTAGATATAAGCAAATAAGGAGTGGACTCAATTGGATCTTGCTGTCTTGTCTCTGAATATGGGCTTCACACTGGGTTAAGCTAGAAAACTCTGCCTTTGATCTGCTTACCAGCACAATTTGTGTTACCTAGTTAGCTAGTTGGGTAATGAAACGTCTGCAAGAAAAAACAACCAAGCTCAGAGAGCACCAAGGACCCTACAGTTCAGGCCTGAGCTACAAATATTCTCTTCTATCGTTACATTAATTTGTTGAGCTATAAATTTCCTTGGGAAGAAAACCAAAAGAACTAAGGATCTGTTCTGGGAGCCATCACTGACAGTTACCGAACACATTTGAGGGACTTTGCTAATATTCATCATAAGATTATTCCCAATTTTTCTGCACTGATTGCATCATTAATTGATCTTATGGAAAAGGGAGTTCCCCTTAAGCAGAATCACCAATCTCAACAAGCTTTCTACTATTCAAATGTGCATTCACTTTTCTCGCTTCTTCCATCCCCTTTGTGATGTAGGCTGATTACTGGGGTTTCACTTTGAGAACTGTGCTTCTACAAAACATTCCAGAAGTTGAGAATAACCGCTTCTGTAAATTCCAGCAACATTTTACCCCCCATCCCCATCCCCAAATACAATATTTTTAATGAGGCGTCTTTGGTCCAATAAGGCAACTTTTCAGTATCGATGCCTTCTTTTCAAAGGTAATGGATGTCCCATAGTTATTTGAATACATCACAACAATCCGGAACATTGACATGTTTTTTTACAAGTTCACATGTTGCAAGGTAAGGCGAGCACGTTATTTTTCTCACGTTAGCTTTCTAATCACTTACATTTCTGGCTTGCAGAACAGGCATGTTCTGGTAAGTTGAGTGCAGCGCAGATGGAACACTCCAGAAGTTTCTGTGATAAGGCAAGAAACAATATAGTCAAGAATGAATAAGTCCTGACTGAGGAGATGTTTCTGAGAGGGCATCTGCCCACATAGCAGGGAACATGTGTGACTTTCAAGACAGAAGACCAAAGACAGATTTCAGCCTGCCTGACACTGCTTCAGCAGTGGCCTGGGTAACAAGATGGGGGCTTCATTGTGATGACATGTCCTCAGCAAACAATTAGTGAGGTATCTTTGCATTGTGGTGGACAGTCAATGAGCCCATTGAAAAGTTAAATCAAATCTCTCCAGGTTGAATTTTGCACTTGGTGAGTTCATGAATATACAGTACACTCGTGTACTGTACTGTACCAAAGTGATTTCCTATTTCTAGGATCTTATTCAGTTTCATAATTTATCCTACAGTCTTGGCGTTTTCCAATAGGCTCTCTTCAGATCAGATGTGACTCTGCTTATTTTGCTAGCTCAGAGAAAGTCAGTCAGGTGCTGCCACCTGCTGAAGTTATAAAGCTATATATTGTTCAGCCAAATTTAGGATGTTGTTTCTTCTTATGGATCATCATGGCCACATATAAAAGTATGTAATTTTTTTCAGTTAAAAAAATGAGGTTGATGCTCACCATCTTCTGTGCAGAAGTCAATAGAAATTGCAGTTGAATTTTAGGTGCAATAGGACAATCTTCTCTCTTGCCTCTGAAGGCAACATCCTGTTACATGCTGGCAAAACAATGAAAGGGCTGCAGGGCTTTCAGGTTTTGTGGCTTTGGCTGGTTATTCTTCTATGTTTATATTCAAACAGTCAATATTCTTCCTGCCAGGGTCTGGGCATGAAGAGACAATATGCCTATAGAAGAAATCAGGTGCTGCCTACATGAACACGATTCCCTCATTTTACTTAATGGTACAGTACAGTACCCATTAGTGTTTGTTGAAATGGGGGAGGGGTTATACTTGATCAATGCTTTCTGATAAGCCTTGGATCTTTTTTCCTTCAAAATATATTTTTTAAAAATTGCTAGGATTCTGCTAATACTGGTATCCTAAGAATGTGCTGTACAAGTAAATGTATGCAAGTACAGAATTAGATAGATTAGATTAGATTAGATTAGATAGATAGATAGATAGATAGATAGATAGATAGATAGATAGATAGATAGATAGATAGATAGATAGATAGATAGATAGATAGATAGATAGATAGGCAGGCATGCATGCATGCAGGCATGCAGGTAGGCATGCATGCATGCAGGCAGGCAGTTACCAAGTAACTCCAGATGGCTAATGAGTATTAAAAACCTCAATACCAGAAAATGATAAAAATAAAATATAGCAAAGTAAGTTGAAATAAACATCAAGATAGGAAAGAGAAAGTAGGGAATCTGGAGGAAAGGTAGGTTTAAAATAACTGAGACAGTCAAAGAGAACATTTGGAGATGAATAATACTACTACAATATTCAAGAAGGACGAAGTCCTGCCTTGGTTTACGTACTGTGTTAAATCATGGTCTCTCTAACCATGTCCCATAAGTAATTTTGTAGAACATATTAAACGTCAATGGCTTGGGTTCTCACAGCATGTTCAGTCTAACCAAGGAAGCATATTGTTGCGTGGTGCAGGGTGTGAACTCAGCCATATGGTTCCTATGTAATTGTACATTACAGAGAAGAGCAACAAAGATGATTAGGAGACTGGAGGCTAAAATATATAAGGAACGGTTGCTGAAATTGGGTATGTCTAGTTTAATGAAGAGAAGGACGAGGGGGGACATGATAGCAGTGTTCCAATATCTCAGGAGTTGCCACAAAGAAGAGGGAGTCAAGCTATTCTCCAAAGCACCTGAAGGCAGGACAAGAAGCAACGAATGGAAACTAACCAAAGAGAGAAGCAACCTAGAACTAAGGAGAAACTTCCTGACAGTTAGAACAATTAACCAGTGGAACAACCTGCCTCCAGAAGCGGTGAATGCTCCAACACTGGAAGTTTTAAAGAAGAGACTGGACATTGTCTGAAATGGTATAGTGTTTCCTGCCTGAGCAAGGGGTTGGATTAGAAGACCTCAAAGATCCCTTCCAACTCTACTACTACTACTACTACTACTACTACTACTACTACTACTACTACTACTACTGTTGTTGTTGTTGTTGTTGTTGTTATTCACACATACAGGCATATTACCTGCTACTCTTTCCAATCAAAACTGGGGCAGTGAATCAAACCATAAATAGTTCCCAAACATTATTAAAATGCAAGTGCCAAAAATAATAAACTGATGCATTTCCACCCTAATATGTTAGAATCTAAACAATTAGACACTAACACACTAGAGACTACAGACCTTGGATACAGACCTTGAACCACCTGTGTTTCACTGTCACTGAATGGTCTAAAATGTTAAGGAATGCTGGTGACAAAGTAATAATCATACTGATTTAGTGAGCTAATACAGAACAGGGTCTTATTACATGACAAAAAGAAGGCAGGATCCACATCAGCAATAACAGCTGTCAATGTATCCTGCTTAAGCAATGTGAAGCATGAAAGTTATGCTGGGAAGTGTTTATGTTGAAAAAGCTGAGTTCAAAGAGACTCTTCAAACCTTGGGAATGGGAAAGTCTACACATAAACTAAAGCAAGGTAATAAACTATTGTACTAAGCACAATTAATATTATTATTGTAACATATATTCTCTCTGAACATATATGCTACATTATAGGACGGTCCATTTCACAACAGAAACAATAAAATTGTGATGAGTGAATGTGATTAAAGATTTCCTGATGGAAATGGTCTTAGTTGTACAGGTAGTCCTCAAGTTATGAAGGTAATGGAGCCTGCCCATTCCACTCGTAATCTGAGTACTCGTAGGGATGAATCTCGTACCTTGAATGAGATCACTCCCTGCTTTCGTCCATGCGTTTGCTAATCGAATATGTGGGCAAATGAGTGGTTCATTAAGTGCACTTGAGGTATCTTAGGGTGGGGAATGCCATGGGGGCCTAGTGATAGAACAGGCTTCCAAGGCCTCCCTGACCCACTAAGATACCGCATGCTTCCCCCTCCTTTCCTGCCACGCCAGACTCACCTTGCAAAAATCTGTCTCCTCTCTGCAGCGGTTTCTGCCTTTGAGGGAGAGGAGAGTCAATGGAAACTCCTGCATGCCGTAATATTGCGCGAGTTCAGGGATCCATCTTCTTTTGCAGGGAATGGGTGCCTGAACTCTTGCGAAATCGTGGATCTCAGAAACTTTCATTTTCAGTGCAAAAAGTGTTTGCGGCGCCTCTCTCCTGCTCCCCCCAACTCCTTTCTGCCACCACCAGAACACTTTTCACCCAGACGGAGACCTTGGGGAGACTGGAAGCTCCATCTGCATGCAAATGGGACACTTGAAAATGCAGCGATTTGCTTTGTTTTCAAGCACCCCATNGAGAAGAGCAACAAAGATGATTAGGGGACTGGAGGCTAAAACATATAAGGAACGGTTGCTGGAATTGGGTATGTCTAGTTTAACGAAGAGAAGGACGAGGGGGGACATGATAGCAGTGTTCCAATATCTCAGGGGCTGCCACAAAGAAGAGGGAGTCAAGCTATTCTCCAAAGCACCTGAAGGCAGGACAAGAAGCAACGGATGGAAACTAACCAAGGAGAGAAGCAACTTAGAACTAAAGAGAAATTTCCTGACAGTTAGAAAAATTAATCATTGGAACAACCTGCCTCCAGAAGTTGTGAATGCTCCGACACTGGAAGTTTTAAAGAAGAGACTGGACATTGTCTGAAATGGTATAGTGTTTCCTGCCTGAGCAAGGGGTTGGATTAGAAGACCTCAAAGATCCCTTCCAACTCTACTACTACTACTACTACTACTGTTGTTGTTGTTGTTATTCACACATACAGGCATATTACCTGCTACTCTCTCCAATCAAAACTGGGGCAGTGAATCAAACCATAAATAGTTCCCAAACATTATTAAAATGCAAGTGCCAAAAATAATAAACTGATGCGTTTCCACCCTAATATGTTAGAATCTAAACAATTAGACACTAACACACTAGAGACTACAGACCTTGGATACAGACCTTGAACCACCTGTGTTTCACTGTCACTGAATGGTCTAAAACGTTAAGGAATGCTGGTGACAAAGTAATAATCATACTGATTTAGTGAGCTAATACAGAACAGGGTCTTATTACATGACAAAAAGAAGGCAGGATCCACATCAGCAATAACAGCTGTCAATGTATCCTGCTTAAGCAATGTGAAGCATGACAGTTATGCTGGGAAGCGTTTATGTTGAAAAAGCTGAGTTCAAAGAGACTCTTCAAACCTTGGGAATGGGAAAGTCTACACATAAATTAAAGCAAGGTAATAAACTATTGTACTAAGCACAATTATTATTATTGTAACATATATTCTCTCTGACCTACTCCTGATAATCTGTCTTTGAACAGGTATGCTACATTATAGGACAGTCCATTTCACAACAGAAACAATAAAATTGTGATGAGTGAATGTGATTAAGGATTTCCTGATGGAAATGGTCTTAGTTGTACAGGTAGTCCTCAAGTTATGAAGGTAATGGAGCCTGCCCATTCCACTCGTAACCTGAGTACTCGTAGGGATGAATCTCGTACCTGGAATTAGATCACTCCCTGCTTTCGTCCATGCATTTGCTAATCGAATACGTGGGCAAATGAGTGGTTCATTAAGTGCACTTGAGGTATCTTAGGGTGGGGAATGCCGTGGGGGCCTAGTGATAGAACAGGCTCCCAAGACCTCCCTGACCCACTAAGATACCGCATGCTTCCCCCTCCTTTCCTGCCACGCCAGACTCACCTTGCAAAAATCTGTCTCCTCTCTGCAGCGGTTTCTGCCTTTGAGGGAGAGGAGAGTCAATGGAAACTCCTGCATGCCGTAATATTGCGCGAGTTCAGGCATCCATCTTCTTTTGCAGAGAATGGGTGCCTGAACTCTTGCAAAATCGTGGATCTCAGAAACTTTCATTTTCAGTGCAAAAAGTGTTTGCGGCGCCTCTCTCCTGCTCCCCCCAACTCCTTTCTGCCACCACCAGAACACTTTTCACCCAGACGGAGACCTTGGGGAGACTGGAAGCTCCATCTGCATGCAAATGGGACACTTGAAAATGCAGCGATTTGCTTTGTTTTCAAGCACCCCATTTGCTAACAGATGGAGCTTCCAGTCTCCCCAAGATCTTTGTTCAGGCAAAAAGTGTTTGAGCACTTATGGGGCACTTGGAAACGCTGTGATTTGCTGCATTTCCAAGAGTCCCAAAGGTGCTCACACACTTTTTATCCAAATGGAGACCTTGGGGAGACTGGAAGCTCTGTCTCTGTGAAAATGGAGGACTTGAAAATGCAGCAATTTTAAAAGGAGGTTTATGAAAAACAGCCATCTATCTATCTGTCTGTCTGTCCGTTCATCCGTCTGTCTGTCTGTCTGTCTGTCTGTCTGTCTGTCTGTCTGTCTGTCTGTCTGTCTATCTATCTATCTATCTATCTATCTATCTATCTATCTATCTATCTATCTATCTATCTATCTTTCATAGATATTATTTATCCATTTTCTCATATCTATTCTGGAGGATATGGGGTATTTTCATGTGTATTGAGCTTCTCAATAATGATCTTGTCCTATACAAATTCATTTAATCCAAATATTTGTTTTTATAGACCCTCACATCTGTTCCAACTTCTGAGCTTATTTCTGGAGAACAAAGAATAACCCACACCCCCAAAATGCAGAGGTTGTTTGATATAGTCAAGGTGACCTGTTAGTCACCTTCAAATGATAGCTTCATGGTTTATCCTAGATCGATATTGTTGATAAGAAGCCGATTGTCACATGAACACTAGCAAGATGTTATCCAAGTACTGTTGTTTAAAAGACATTTCAAGGTCCCATGCTTTCTGCAAAGCCTGCAGATGAACTGATAATTTCTGCCTAGATGTTCTGTAGATTGATGTGACAACACTGGATGATAATAAGCACAGAGGTGTTCTCTAAGGGAATTATACCAATTCACACTTTTTGTTCAAAACATAGTGTTCCTGAAATGACAAACTCAGCCATTTTTAGCCACTGTTACAAAATAATTATCTAGTAATCCTGTATTGTTCAAACTGAAATACTATTTATAAGAAAACTGTGAAAGCCAGGCAATTGAAAAATGTAGCATTTTATTTCAAGAAAACACACAAAATCACTCAACCATCATGACTACATCTTTAACAATATTCAGTAACTTTTTCAATACCTTATTTTTATGGAGATGTCAGTTTGATGGTCCTGCTGTGGCATGTCATCGCTTTCTTTTGAACCTCCAACAATAAAGTAAAAGTAGAAGAATAGCTTCATGGAGCTGGGGAGACTAACAGCACCAGTTGACATATATGCATTTCAACTCCACAATTATCCATTAGATCAGAGGTCCCTAATCCCCAGGTCCTGGACCAGCACCGGTCCACGACCCGCCAGGAACCGGTCCATGCAAGCAAGTGAAGCACTATCCACATGTGTGTGGGATCTAGGCAGCACACAAAACTACTACTACTCCCCTGTCTGTGGAAAAACTGCTCTCCACAGAACTGGTCCCTGGTGCCCAAAAGATTAGGGGTCGCTGTATTAGATAGCCTCCCATATTCGTTACCAAAAAAAGCATCAAGAAACGCAAGCTGATGACCAGAACTGATGATACCATTATATTGAGTCTCCCCACCCCCATGTACTATGCATAAGCACACAACTTCACTTGTTAGATGTCTGAATAACCCAAGTAGAATCAAAAAGAATATTTAAGTTTTTAAGTGGGAAAGGCTTAAACAGAGATAGAATAGGATATGCATGAGAATTGGAGAGACATAGGGGGGAGGGAAATGAGAGAGAAAAAGGAATCACTCTTGGAGAGGATGTTAGATTTTTGCAAAAAAAACACACCAGAAACCTTAATAGGGAATTAGAAACAGACCATCACCCTATGTGAATGCAAATTCTCTATCCTGAAAAATCTATTGTGATACAAGATCTACAGCCCTGTTAATTGCGTCTTCCGTTATGAAAACAGCTCAAGTGCGTAAGACAGGGATATCAGATCCCACAGCCTTTCTTAGTTAGCCTGGTGCCTTCAGAATTATTAATACTCCTAATTCTTAATCAAGAGGAGTTGGCAATTGGGAATTTATGGAGCTGAAGCTCAATAAATGTGGAGACTCATCTAGCTAGCATTTGTAAAAGAAAATAAAGTAATAGAGTAACAGTATCACTGAAGAATAGATTGCTGTTTTTGTTTTTCTATGAAGCCTGGGTACCTTTGAATAACAAGATAGAATAAAAGGTTGTATCTTTCCCACCCATTGCATCATTCTAGCCCATTATATTTCGGCATATCACGAACTCCAGAAAGGCAGGGGGAAAAAACCCCTCTAAGAACATAGCATAGCAAATTCAAGTGGAATGGCTGGGTTTCCAAGAATTCCTACCATTGCTTTAGACAAAATTCACATGGTTGGGAAACATGCCCTTTTTTTTCTTATGGTTAATTATTATCCTTCTTAACTACTATAATCTCATGACCATTTGCATTATTATTATAAAACTAGAATGAATTAAAAATTAAAAGTAAGCTAACAAAACCATCAACAATTAAAATGCGTTAAAATGCTGTTTTAAGGCCTTTATAAATATTTGAAATAAAGTCAGTTTTGTATATTTAATAGGGAATGTATCTCTTAGAAAAGGACTGTTATTTTCCCTCAAAGGCACTGACTGACTTTTTAATTAATTACAGATAGAAGAAAAGTGGGGACAAAGAAACTGCCTTGATCTCCTATAGAAATGATGCATCCAGCAAGCATGCAAACACACTGCAGATTATTAAAGTGGAATTGTTGAACTATAACTAAGAAAGAGAGTGGTCACTGGGTAATATTTTTATGGTTTTTGAGACTCATGAGAAAGGCAATGATGCCAGATCTAGGCTAGAAAAGTACAGTGAAAGTAAATCAGTCACATCTGGGCAGATGAGATAGATATGTAGGTAAAGCAGGTCCAGGAACCAAACTCAAAGCATGGATCACTTGGCGATAATGCAATATTTGTGTTGGACATTGTCTAGATTTCAGAAGAACCTAAGCTAAAGCTGGTTGTCTGAGTGAGTTATGCAAGTTCACCCAATGGGGACAATTGATGTGTCAATACATTATACAAACTCAGAAGATTGGGTTAAAAATTGAATAAATCATGGTTTACTGGAAGTCAATATCATGCAAAGTGCTGATATTTATGATTGAAGACCTTTGGACAGAGGACACTGGCAAACAGTATCTTAGGTAGATCCAGGAGAGTTCTGAGGGTTGAAGCTATTCCTGCTGAAACAACTGATTTCTTTCAAGTAACTCACTGAAGCCAAGTGAATTTTGGTTGAGAAATACAATCTGTAATGTGGCCACTTTCACTTCTTATGAAGAGCTGTCTCAATAAGCCTTTGTCAATGTTGCAATATTAGACCATTGCAAGATTAGGAAAATGGACTTTCTGGTGGAACCATGAATCAAAGGATAATACTATTTCCTCTGGACAGGAAGTTCCTAAAAAATGGAAGCATCAACTTCTTCATTTTTTGTTGCACAGCGATTAGTCCAAAGATCTACAATGTACGTGTTGAGAACCTTTCTGCAATATTCCTCAGGATGCAGAATAAATTGAATGGCAGACATAATTCTCTTCTAACTTCACATAGCCACTTAAAATTCCCCAGCATCTGTTACCAGAGGCAGCTATCTCACTTTGCCTTATGACAGAGGCAGGCTGAGCAATAATTAGACATAAAAACTCTGCCCTTACATTTTTTTTAATTCAGTGCTATAGGATAAAATATAACTTATGAATCTTCACTTGCTGTTGTGAGCCAGTCACTTGTATGGCATAAGTATCTATTAGCATATGTTGAGCTAATGAACACTTATCTTTGTCCCTAACAGCATACCTCCAGCATGTAAATAAATACAATTGGAAGTAAGACCCTTAATGTATGTGGGTCTTTGGATTGTGTCACATATTTACAGCGTCTCAGTAATGGTTTTGTGACTGCACAATGGCTTTCCTGCTACTGATCACTAAGGTATGTCTCTGAGACAAATAAGATGACATTTATCTTCATAACTTTAATTGCATTCTTCTAGACAACTCCATCCTGCCTGGGATTCCTCTCATTGTTATGATGACATAACCAAGGCTTCAGAACCACTATGTAATGCTGTATGTAGCTCATGAAGAGAAGGCGTGAAATAGCATACAAAAGGCAGAGTGATTCATACACCAACTAGTCTTCAGAATATGGCCTATCCATTGCACTTATACATAACCAGCACAAATAATTTGGAGTATGCGGGATCTGGAATGAGGTAGTTATGAGCTGGATTCAAATACAATTTATTGCATTTTGTTCCTATTGAAATCAGTGAGACAAACCATGATAAATCATGTCCTGATTTACCAGAGATTCATAACTAGAATTAATAAGCCATCAGATAAAAAGTGTAATTCCTGGATTTATAGTCAGTTGTTGGAATATGACATTTGTATGTTTCCAGTGAAGTAAATGTGATTCTTAGCTCTTGCACAGTTTATACCTTCCTTAACTACAAGCCTCCATTGAGGCCAGGTGATAATAAATAAAAAGATTCAAGATTGCAATATAAAGGAGGAAATCAAATATTCAAAAATAACTATACAACACTTTTTGAAGATGCTCATGTACTTGGTATGTGTGCTGCTGGCAATCACTTGGTGCACTCCCCATGCTGCAAGAATATTGTAGTATGTTCGAGATACAAACCTGGGTAATTGCCATCTGGAAGATGGGCTGAAGTACAGAGCCCATAGATAGGAAACTATGTTCTGTCACATTTGTGCTATGCTGAGATATTAATTTATATTTTGATCTTATTCTCCTTCACTTGTAGGGAACTGAAATTGTCACTGATTCTTTTTTTGATGAAAAACATTCTGGTATAATTTTGAAGGATAAGGGTGAAAGATCATGATGCCTAAGAATTTGGTGTAAGGTGTATCATTCTAAGAAGTCTTGCTTTCATAGTGCAATCAGGTTTTCAGCAATCTGAGGTTCCCTGGCTTTCCATATTTCCATTATATGCTAAATGAGACACCTATCACAGGATTTCTTCAGGTTAGCAAGCAAAATGGCTGTGAGATGGGAAATTAATGCCTAACAGAAATATAACAATATTAATTAACTATCATGGTAATCAAGCAAGACCAATAACTCTATCAAAAGAAGCTCTGAAATAACCTAAGAGTGAAACAGAATAACAGAGATTTCTTTTACCAGGGAGATATCCTTCAGGAAATGGATGGCCTAATTTAAACAGAAAAATTGAAAGAGGAAACAATAGAATGTTTCTTTAGAAAATATTTGTTCAGTTAACCTTCTTCCTTGTTTAGTGCACAAACATGCTGATGTTTGGCAGCACTCTTAATACATGTCTTATTTTAGAATTCAAAAGTATAAAATCATCTTTGGTAAATACTTGATAAACACTTACTGAGATGCTTATTAGGAGTCTTTTAGTACAAAAGTACTTGTGTGGTGTTTATCTTTCATCAAGAGGCTTCTTTTAGCTGCTAGCGTAGTGAAAAAGACACCTGAGGCTGTATCATGATGATTATGCCATTGACTAGGCATGCTGCTATGGTATTTAAGAAACCACAAATCTTGTCAATCAAACGAAGATCTAAAGGTTTACTGGCAATCTTCAGATTTCATTGTGTCAGGAGAGAAACATTCCTTAGACTCTTTTAGCATTATTACCTCACTACAATAATCCACTGTGTCACCATTTACTAGTTGCTATTTTCAGGGAAGTAGTGAATCTACTAAATATATTAGTAAATGCACTTAAGCCTTCGAAGAAAGCAAAAGAGCTCCTCCACAAGCTGTAATCAACCTACTACCTTAGAGCTTATAAGATATCTATCAACAAATGAAAGTGTTCCTGATCCTATTATAAGCAAGGAACAGAGATGAGAATTTCTAACTTTCAAGAGATAGGTAATCTTTGTTAGCAAGTGCCTTGGATGACAATCATTTGCAAATTCAACAGTAGTAATAAACAACAGCAAACTTTATAATTAAAAAATCATTTTCTGGTCAATGAATGCCATACATTTCTGAACCTGAGAACAGCATGTGCCAAAGTGAGAGTAATGCTAGCATTGCTGCATAAGAATTTTTTTTTTTAAGTGAGACAACAGCAACCAGCAATCTTTGCAGGATCTCTCTTTTTTCCTCTGTCATGTGGTTCGCTTAGCGGCCATGTTGCTAAGTGACCATTTCACAGAAACAAATTGCAGTTGCTAAATGAGAACTACCTGTATTGATGAACTACCATCATGTCTAGCTATAATGCTCAGTGTTGAGTGAACAATAATCGGAAAGCCATGATTTCTTGGTCTTTGAAAGACACCATCACTTTCTAAGTATCCCAAATTAGTAAGCAAAGCACTGGAAAACTGGAAAAAAAATAAGATGCACAGCTAGCTGTATTTGATACAGTAGGAAGACAATCTACGTCAGCATGAATGGTACTTTCTTCTATCACTTGGTATTGAATAGCTGCATGTCTGTGCATCTTTCTTACAGGGCAATGGCAGCAACATTTTGTCATGCTTTGCTGCACATGTGAAGGTTAGCGAAGGATAGCTGCTCATCTTTTCAGTGGGAAAAGTCTTTGTCAGCTCTTTCTCTTCTAGTGGGTAGCCAGCATCGTCATGCCCTGTCACCACCACCTTCTACAAATTCCTGATGCCCGGAGCTGGTACATTCAAGAATCAAGCCAATGTCATCATTATAACGTTTATTGTACATCTTCACATATTATTATAGATTATAGATAAACAAACAGCGGGCTCAAAGAGATGCAATGATAAGATACAGTATGTTGTGCATATCAGCTGTTTTTAATACCAAAGTGGTTTTTTCTGGACACTCACAGAAATTTAAGACAAGAGATAATGATGCCGGAGGGTCTCCTGACCAAGCAGAAGTTAATTTATGATTGTCACATTCAATATGAACCTTTTCTAGTCATATACTCTCCATGGGTTTTTTTTCAGGCTTTCTTATCTACTAAACATATGTGTTTTTTTCCAATGGAAGACACTGCACTTAGACCTAAAGTGATTTTTTTTTTCAAACAAGAGTCCTTTTAAGGAAATAAAACACATTCATGCTGAATCAATGTGTAAAAGTGAATGTCTGGAGGCTGCATTGCCAAGAATGCTCCTCCATCTAATACATGTGAGGTCACTGGAGATATCTGCAAGAAGGAAACGTTGGCCTGCAGCATCCACATAATCTGAATGATGGAGACTCTTTTGTATACTGAATAAAATGTACAAGTCTTCCTTACTGCAAGGGCTTGAAATAAACACACAGCTACCGTATCATAGATGGGAGCAAGTGGGTGCACATAATGTTAGGGTTAGGCAGCAGGCTAGAAACCAGAAGCTGTGAGAGCCGGCTGAGTGAACTTGGGCCAGTCATTCTCTCTCAGACCAACTCACCTCACTGGGTTGTTGTTATGGGGAAAATAGGAGGAAGGTGTGTTGGATATGTTCACCACCTTGGGTTATTTGTAAAAATAATAAAGGTGGGATATAAATAAATAGTTGCGGCCCTCATCTCATTCATACAGAAATGCAACAAATGATGGTTGCTTCTGAATAAGGTGAACATTCTGCTCATCTATCTGCCTTTCCATCTTTAATATTAATGTACCTGATATATGACTTGCATTCTATAAAATAAGGGCAAAATTTGAAATAGCTTTTCTGTTGCACGAAGAGAAAACATTGTCTTTTATATTCCTTCTAGCGTAATAGGACAATTATTGGCACCATTCACAGGTAAACTGTTACCTGTTCAAACCCTGCATCTTCTTTATTTATCTGGTGAATCTTACAAATAAATCATGGGAATAGTCTTGTCCTGCTGCATTCACTAATTTGTAAGCAATGATACAGCATCATATGAGCAAAATGTTCCAAAAATCTTATTTTTTCACAAAGCACTACCGTACTATAGCTCTACAATAAGCTATGCTGGAGTCTAACTAGAAAAATAAAGCTTTTGAACATAAGAATTTGCTTGCAGAATTGAGGCACTGTCTCAAATAAGTAAATCAGGCCACCTGTTGCAGGAGAAAACAAGCAAGCATAAACCTATTTTATTTTTATTTTTGTTTGGGGTGGAGGGCTCAGCAATTAATCTTTGAGGAGTGCATTCTACAAGCCTCTACAATCTACAGTCTACAAATTATTATCTTAAACAGTTTCATCTGGGTATATATTTGTCCGAGAGAAAGTATATATCTATTAATAATGTATTTCTTTGAATACAGAAACCGAAGTTGGATGTCTGCCAATCATAGCAATGTCCATGTTTGTACTTAAAGTGATGCCCAATTGTGATTAATTAATTAAGCTGGATTTACAGGACTTCAAGGTTTGTCTCTGATTTGTAAAATTCCCGCGGAATGTTAATTTTCCCAATTTGAATAGAGTAAATTTGATAACACACTGAATAAAGATTCCTGCAGCAGACCATTCATGTTCTTGAACCTTGATAACCCCGCCAAAAAAGGTTAGCCTTTAGTCATCCCAGGATTCATTAACATTTAAAGCTGATCTTCATTACTTAATTGACATAATTTCTTTATATGCATTTTTTCCAACCTTAAACTCAGATTCTCTAAAAGTCAAACTCTTGTGAAGTTTCCCAGGTTACTGTATTTTGCCCTAAACCTTTTTTCTCTATTCTTTCAATGCCCCATTAACAAAAGCACATGATGGGTGGTACATCAAGGTCAGGGGTGTGTTCGAAAAGTGACATCAACAAAAGGAGACAATAAAAGGGCTCCTTAGCTACTGAGAAGTTCTATTTAAAGTTACATTTAAGGAGTCTTCTAGACCAATTAAGCAGTCTTCAAATCAACTTCTGCTTGCTGAGACTTATCTAAAGGAAGAACCAACTTAAAAGCTATTTGGTAAGAATACTCTGTTTTATTTTGAAAGTTAATTTTCATGTATGTGGATAAAAGAAATGTAGATAGGAATATGAACTATCCAAATTATATTTATGTTTAGGTGGGTAGTAAAAATGCATGTACAGAAACTGTAAATCGCTTAATATTTTATTTAGCATTGCTATAGCACCTTTATAAAAAGTTATCTGAGAACACACATTTCATTGCCAATCAAAATTACACTGGAATTTATAACTGGATTCAGAGTTAAAGTTACATTTTACTTCTTGAATACTTGTCAGCTTTTCTGTTCTTCCCCGAGATACTCAAATGGCTTTGTCAATAAAATTTCTAGTGATAATAATTGGTTTATGATGCTTTCAAGAACAATTTTTTGATGCCTACACATTTTCCAGAAGGAAAAAATAAATCAAAATGCCTCCTACAGCTAACATAGGAAGATTATGAAAGGAAAAAAGATGCTGCAGTTTCATTTACAGCACAATGAATTTCTAAATGATGGTAGGTTTGTGTTAGGGACAAAATTGGTTTGACTGCTCCAGTCAAATCAATGATTCCCAGTCATCGTTCAGTATCAACGTTTATCCAGGACAGGCAAGTTGCAGCCCTTGTGCCAAACTGGATCATCCTACCTGATTTATGCTGCCCTTCTACCACGAATAGCCATTTAATAATTAAGTGAACACCTATTTTTTTTCATTTGAAATCAAAAATACCTCAGTAACAACAGTTACTGTTCTTTTATGCCCGTGAATTTAGTTCTGACTTTGATTAATTTACTTCATATACAGGAGGTTAAATATGTCAAATTGTTCATTCATTGGACTGACTTAGTTGTTAAGATTAAAATTAATAGGTCTAAGTGGCAGATGGGAAATGCTTCTATATATCCAAGAACATTCATGCAGTATTCAGCATATGATTTTGAACATCCTGTTTAGGATGCTTTCCCCCTGCTCCCACTTTTATCCATACTGGATTAAAACATCTCAAAGCCATCTCTTAAGTTTTATCTCCCTGGAAGCACAAGATTATCTGTCAAGTGAAAATCAGTTCTGTCTAGTTAACATGAGATAAATTAACACAGCTGTTAAAGCAACCATATGACTGCATCATTATGTTTTAAAACTACAGGATCCATTTAAGTCATGCAATCAAGAAATTCATTTTGGGTCTACGAACCCTAATTTTACCAAAACCAAGATAATCCCTTATTGGCAATAAATAAAAAGATTTTGAGAAAAAATAAATTGTTCTTCAATAAATGCATAACTTATGTAAGAAATTCAGTAGAACAAAATGTGGCGATATCTGCAAACTTTCAATAAGACTGAAAGAATTATCCATGAAAACAACATAGAAGCGTAGCAGATAAATAACGGGAACCTTATTAATTCCACACTTTGTATGTTTCCTGAGAACAACTGGCTGCTGTTGGAAAGAAAATGGGAGACAAGACATATCTATGGTTTGATACAGAAGAGTAGGGTTTATTGAAAGTATTCTGCCAATGTGATTTCCACTATATAATTTCATCAGAATTAGTGGATTAGCCATCTCTTAATTAATGAAAAGATGCCGAATGAGTTCTCTTTTGTTATGTATGATGATGCAGATCTGCACCAATGTAGAGCAAACTAGGATATACATAAGAGGGATTTGGAGAAGAGAAAGTCCCATGACCTGATTGAAAAACTGTTTGAATTGACATTTGCTATTGCTTAAATATGTATATATTTGCCTGACTAATCACGCCAAGGCTTATTCTAGTTCAGCATTTTGCTCCTCACAGTAGTCAACTAGATGTCTTTGGGGTGCATGATCTTAGGAGATGGAGATGGGCCTTTCTACCTTTGTTCCCCTGCAAGGGATAGATGAAGGCAAATTTCTCTTCCTCCCCAAAAAACCCTTGGAAGTAATATTGCATTATCAAGATTTGCCAAGATATAATAGACATATTACCCATGGATTTATCAAATCCCCTTTTAGAGTGATTCAAGTGGCCACCAGGTCTTGTGAGTTAATTATACACTGCGTGAAGTACTTTCTTTTGTCAATTTTAAATTTATTTCTTGTTAGGGATGACCTCTGATCCTACTGGTTTCAGAAAAGAGAGCCAAAATTATCCTTGTCTTCTTTCTGCTTGCCATGCAGGATTTTGCATACTTTGCTCATATTCCATCTCAAACTCCTTTTTACTAGGCCAGACATTCTAGGCTTTTCTCATAAGGAAGGTATTCAAGCTCTCTGATCGTTTTGGTTGCCTATTTCTTTTGGGTTTTTTCAGCTACTGCATCCTTTTCCAAATTTAGTCAACAGAACTGTACAGAGTATTTTATTGGTGACTGGAAGCCTCTAATGGACTTTTTGTGTAAACATGAAAAAATGAATTTGTGATCTATGGTTTTGATGATTAGAAAAGATAGATTATAGAAAGAAGAAGAAAATTATGTAACTTTGGAGAAAAAGGTTAAAATATATTTGTACACATAATTGCTGTGAAGACTATCGGAAGCCACTTCCTTATATCTTTTTTCTTTCTTTTCTATTTTTCTTCAAGTTCTTTCTTTCTTGTTGCCTTTTCTTTTCTTTTTTATATTATTTCTTGTTAGTTTTTAATCTTCTATAAACATTTTGTTAAAAAATACACACACATACAGTATGTACATAGTATTGCATAGGTGATATTATTAATAGCTTTACTGTATATCTTGTCTTTATTCTGAACAACTCAAGATATGTTCTGCCTCCTATTTTTTCCATAGCTGTTATGGGATGGCATGGACTGAGACCAAGTTACCCAGCCACCTTCCATGCATAAAGGAGGATTTCTAATCTTAACTATATGCTGTCCAATATGGAATTAAAGAGTTAATGAAATAGAGATGAGTTTCTAAACTGTGGTCCTTGTCATACTTGCTGACTTCCAAATCTATTTGGATGGAGTGATATGAGATGTGGAAATTATTAAACCTGCTAAAAGCACTTCATATTTATTTAATGTGGATATAGCAGGAGATAAAGAAAGATAAGGAATATGATGGATAAACATTTATAGTTGCTGACTCAATCTAAATTATTGGCAGCAATACAAACACCATATATTGTTATCTTTTATAAAGACAGAGGCACTAAGGTAGGGGAATATAAATCATAGCAAATGTTAGATAAATATTTGTGATTAATTTAACCCCCAATTCTCTCCTTTCTTCTTATTACATGATGAAACACAATTCCCTTTTATAAATAATTCTCCCATCGTTTCTACAATTTTGATTATACTATTCAGAATAATTTTAATCTGTGAAAATGTATTTTGACTTTTCTTTCAGTTAACATGACTTCAATCAGGGATATGATTAAATCTGCATTCATTTTATATGCTGTCTGTTTCTTCATAAATTCTGATGGAAAAGCTGTGATGTAAGTATATAACTAAGCTATATCTTTTATGGGAAAGTGACAAGTGTTGAGGAGCAACAAAAACAAAGTTTAATCTCTGGTGTTCAGTTGCAGTATAGTTAGTGCTATTTTTCACCTTTAAAGCCTTTTAAGGTGTAGCATTGGACATCATGTTGCTAGAATCAAATCTGCTTGTCCAGTCCTAACACCCAATGTCTTTGCTAAAATGCCTTTCTTATGAAAAGGTGGAACAGTAGGGTGAGCAGAACGGTATCTCCATCAGAACCCCCAAGCTCTTAAACAGGTTCCCTTAGAGGTACCCTGGACTGTCTTTTTATATTCCATAAGCCACTTCAAAGTACTCATTAAACTTATGTTCAGGTCAAAGCATTTATATGTGCTGCAGCGCTTGTACATGAAAATATATTGTTCTTTTTATTTGCTATTGTTTCTGCATTGCTTTGTGTTCACTGGTCAAAGTATGAAATGGGAAATAATATAAATATTATAAATAAATAGTATTCTGAATCCCCCAGTGACCCATTGGATACACTGTGAAAGATCATGTAGAAATGAAAATTCTGTCTTCTGTTATTTCTCTCTAGCAGCTAGCATTTTAAGTATGCCGAGATAACAGAATTGCCATTTTTGGAGTGGTTTTTCTCAGAAATCTTTTCCATTCTGTTAAGATCTGAATAGATCGCTTCTCCCACCAAACCTATCAGTTTTCCAAATGCCCTCTCCCCCTAATTACACTGGGTCACAATTATTGTGACTATGCAGAATTAAAGGTCTAGCGCTAGCCTCTTTGCTACTCCAAGAGGTTATTGCCTTTTCTCCTCTTTCTTCATTACAGGAAGAGGTCTGTAAGTGAAGTACAGATAATGCATGACTTGGGGGAACACCTACATTCAGCAGACCGGCAAAACTGGCTCCTTGAGAAACTGCAAACTGTGCATCATGAACCTGAGGCCGTTGAAGAAACTAAGCCCCGAGAAGCGAGGAGTTGGAGACTGCGCCCCGATCACGTGAAGCCGAAGGTGCAAAAGAAACCAAAGGATTGGAACAAAGGTTATAAAGATATCGCCTTCAAAACCAAGCCACAGTGAAAGTGTCATAGCCTCTCTTTCCAATTCAGTAGTAATGAGCAATTAGGGCATTTTATTATTTATTATTTATAAAACAAGGATGTCTAGGAGGATATCTGCATAATGTCACCTCTTGAAAATTTGATGTACTTATTTTGTGCATTTTTTCCCATTGCCTATTGTCAGTGGATCCCATGTCTTACACTGTTTCTTCAGTTGTCCCTGTAGCTTACAAGATGAATTGTGAGATCACATTGAGTAATCTACATTACTAACTATTGGGGTTTCCAAAGGCTAAATGAGAAAGGCCTTTTCCTGGTGATATGTTTTTTTTATTGCTTTAGATGCTTCATTTCCAGATTTAGCACATTAACATATCATACTAACAAAGGAATGCATAGATCCTGGTAATTCTATTTAGGTTACTTTACAGAAGGTGACAATGCAAGAAAGATATGCAGTAGCAACAACTGGGGCCTTGTCCTTGGAGAATCATGCCTTAATCACTTTTTAAAATCCTAACACAATGAAAATTATTTAAGGGTTAGGTTCAAATGCCTATTTTATCTCAAGGGGAACATGTTATTTCATAACGTTGAAACCTGAAATACCACCTGGATATGGAGAAACATGCAGTTGTACATGCATATCTCTTCATACTTTTACAATATATAGCTATTTCAACAATGACATGATTGGGTAGTAGCCCCTAATCATTCAAACAACCAATTGCACAACCCTATAAAAGAACTTTCAAGTTACATGAATCTGAAGTGAATCTGAAATTTTGGTAATTTATGTAGAAATCTATTTTGAAGTTGTGAATCCACACATAATTTCTTGGTCACAGAACTTAGTGGAACTAACAGTATGGATAATAAAGACAGTATGGATGGGCTCAAGCACACAAGGAGCCATAAAACATGCTAGTCACTGCATTTATTCCAGTTGAACTAGGGTAGCTTTTTTAAACATGAGAATTATACTCTCTATTGATTTACCCAATATGGTCTCTATATTCCTTTCTCTTAGATTTTCATTTCAGACATTCTGCAAAAGTTGGTTAATAAATAATAAATAATATAAAAATATGTTCACCATTTTAGTCTAGAAGTGAATAATCTGATAATCATTTTGCTGCATCTGCAACTGATGTTCTGGCTTCTTAAAAGCCTCTGGCAAAGTTTTTAACTTGAGTCAGAATATTCTATTGTACTTTAAGTGACTTGATCTGACAACAAGGAATTACTGTAATAATGACCCTTGAATCTGCAGAAATCTACATCGCATTCAGTAGTATTCCATGGGAACAGGGTTCAGATGTGACATATTGTGTGTTTATGGAAGCAAGACTTTAAAAATGCACCTTTTATTTATTCTTTTGTTGTATGTTCACATCTTCTTTACACAAATTCAATTTAATTCCTTTATAACTGTATCTTGCTAATGCCTTATCAAATAAATGGACCAAAAGCTATTGGACAGTAGTAGTTAAAAAGCACAACTCTTCAGCATTTCTGTCATTATTTGTATGATTTTTCTTCTAATACAAAACAATGAAATAATTTAGCTGAATTCACTAACAAAGAACGTATTGCTATTTGCCTGACACACCGAAGCACCGACAGTCCAGGATTTGGCCTAAGGCGCTCTTTAAATATGGCTTGTTATTTAATGATTTAGTGTATGCAAGAGTTTCCGGCTTTGCAGACCGACGGGGTGGGGGGTGGGATGGTTCCATATGTTGACAAGTGGGTGCCGCTCCATTTGCGTGAGTGGTGTGCATACATGCCTGTCGCTTGTACCAATGGAGCACGCACATGCTCACCCATTGCTTGCACAAGTGGGGATAAACACGCACATGTGTGGGCTTGCCTGCTGCTTCCGTGGCCCGGTTCCAAACAGCTCACGGCCCAGGGGTTGGGGACCATTGGTGTATGCAAACCTAGAAAATTGGATTCAGTGAAACAATATTAGTCATGAGTGTGCATGGTATATGAATATAGTCACCATGCTGTTCAAACTTGAAATAGCTGCCATTTTGGTCTCCATTTATTCAAATTCTGTGATGTATAACAACCTTTATAGCATTTAGCAAAAAAGATCTAATGTGGGAGCGTTTAACACTGGAACATCAGGGAGCTAAAAAAAAAAAACCCATTAAATGTGTCAAGGGGTGGGCTGTAGGGTGCGCTATGCAAACACAACTGTAGAAAGATCTATCATAGGTAGTCCTTGAATTAGAACCACAATTGCACTGGAGTTTCCATTGCTAAGGGAAGTGGTCATAAAGCAGATAATGTGACAATGTCTCTTAGCAACAGCAATCCTAGCACTCCCTTTTGTCATCGTAACTCCAGCATGGGTTGTTAAGCAGAAAGTGAAGGAGCCCCAGGTAAGGAGTTGAGGTGATGCAGGAGATGGGGAGGCTACAAACAGGCAATGCACTATTTTTTGGGGTGGGTGGGTTGCAGTACAACACAAACTCACGGAGGCCAGGAAAAGATGGTGCGGGATGACTGTGTGTATGTGTGTGACTACAAGGTGGCAAGAGAAAGAATATGCTAGGGCTTCTTGGCTCACCATTTACAGCCCAGCCATGCAGGATAAATCTGCTGTGTCTCCAGAAAGGACCAAAAGTGTAGCATAAAGCTGCCACACCCAGGAAATGCCAAGTGTGGCACAAAACTGCCGTGCTCTGGGAAGTGCCAAGAGCACGGTGCAAAGCTTTGCCCAAAAAGTGTTACCCAACCCATCCATTCTCGCTATCCCACACTCCCAGCTGATCTTTGCCATCTGCTTCCTCCCACTGCTGACCTCCCTCCCACTTGCTTCCCCAGCATCTTTATGAGGCAGCTGCCGGTCAAGGGAGGCCATCTTCCCCTGGTCTAGCACACTCTTCGGAAAAAGGCAGACGCCACATCCTTGCAATAACTTCCGAAGACCTCAGAAGCTTTCCAAAGGCTTTCAAAAGCATTGCACAGATGGGATGCACTAGTATTTGGAGAATGGCATGGGCAATTTGAAGAATGGTGCCAATGGCCACGGGAAGAAGGCCTGGCATGGTTAGCACTGCCTTGCAGTGAGAGGATGATGCCATAGGTCAGCTGGGTGTAGCAAGGTTTGGGGTTTGAGGTGGCATTTCTCGGTGGCAGCAGCAGTGCTGGTGCTGAAATAGAGGTCTGGGGGCAGTAACACCTGGCTGGTCCCAAGCCTCTATTTCAATCCCTCTGCTGCCAAATGCTGCTATGTAGGATAGTCAAAAGAGCACAGAATGGTGCAGATACGTGATTGAGGGGATCTGGAGAATCCATGTGGTTGTAAGGATGGGTGGGCAGTCAAGCACACTAATTTTGATCACTTCACTGTGGTGGGTACTTCAATGGTTGTAACTTTGTGGACCAGTCATAACTCACTTTTTTCCAGCATCATAGTAACTTTGAATGGTTGCTGAATGAATGTTTGTAAATTAAAGGCTACCAGTACAGTATAAAACAGAGGTCCCCAACCTTTTGGGCACCAGGGACTGGCTCCGTGGAGAGAAGTTTTTCCGCGGACCGGAGGGTGCGTGGTTTTGTGTGCTGCCTGCATCTCACGGATGAGGCTTTGCTTGTTTGTGTGGCCCAATTACTGGCATGCCGCAGCCCGGTACTGTTCTATGGACCAGGGATTGGGGACCCCTGGTATAAAACACAATGACCAGAAATACTTATATCTTACAATTCACGCCACTAGAGGGAGCTATGAAAGCTTTAAAAATAAAGTATCACTCTCGGATATTTTATTTCTACTTCGTACATCAAATGGCTGGACGTAAAGGAAAGTAGTTGGCTTAATCTGAAGGAAACTGGTCAGCAGCAATACAGTGGAAAAATCTGTGTATCAAAAATGGTACTTCCTTTCTCTTTAAGAATTGCAAATTTAATCACAAATTTAGATTCAAAGTTGGCCAAACTGTTTCTAAACAGAATTATATTAATTTATGATTGTACTACATTTATGGACAAATTTTCTACTGAAGAATACAAGACAGTTTCTATTTGAAAAGAAGGATTGGGTTCATGGAATACTCAGTGTTGAAATGGAGTTATCTGGCTTGTTTGTGGCTGTGTTTGTATAAAGCCCGCTCTCAGATAACCCCGAGTACAGGTAGTCCTCAAATTAGAACCACAATTGAGCCCAACATTTCTGTTGCTAAGCGAGACAGTTGATAAATGAGTTTTGCCTCATTTTGCCACCTTTCTTGCCACAGTTACATGAATCACTGCAGTTGTTAAGTGGCTAAGTGACTTTGGCTTCCCCATTGACTTTGCTTGTCAGATGGTCACAAACGGTGATCACATGACCCTGGGACACTAATCTGTCATAAATGAGTCAGTTGCCAAGTGACTGAATTTTGATCACATGAACATGGGGATGCTGCAACAGTTGTGTGAAAAAAATTTCAGTGCCATTGTAACTTCGAATGGTCACTAAACACACTGCTATAAGTCAAGGACTACCTGTACATCACATTCATTTGTACAGGTAGAACAAAGTGTTAATTTAACATTTTTCTAGAGCCTCTGAATACAGAGACATGGGTTAAAGCAACTCTGTCTCCTCTCTTCTGTCCTCCATGAGTGTGCTAGTTAGTGAAACAGCCCAGAAAGTCTTGTAGTTNTAAAAATATGTTCACCATTTTAGTCTAGAAGTGAATAATCTGATAATCATTTTGCTGCATCTGCAACTGATGTTCTGGCTTCTTAAAAGCCTCTGGCAAAGTTTTTAACTTGAGTCAGAATATTCTATTGTACTTTAAGTGACTTGATCTGACAACAAGGAATTACTGTAATAATGACCCTTGAATCTGCAGAAATCTATATCGCATTCAGTAGTATTCCATGGGAACAGGGTTCAGATGTGACATATTGTGTGTTTATGGAAGCAAGACTTTAAAAATGCACCTTTTATTTATTCTTTTGTTGTATGTTCACATCTACTTTACACAAATTCAATTTAATTCCTTTATAACTGTATCTTGCTAATGCCTTATCAAATAAATGGACCAAAAGCTGTTGGACAGTAGTAGTTAAAAAGCACAACTCTTCAGCATTTCTGTCATTATTTGTATGATTTTTCTTCTAATACAAAACAATGAAATAATTTAGCTGAATTCACTAACAAAGAACATATTGCTATTTGCCTGACACACCAAAGCACCAACAGTCCAGGATTTGGCCTAAGGCGCTCTTTAAATATGGCTTGTTATTTAATGATTTAGTGTATGCAAGAGTTTCCGGCTTTGCAGACCGGCAGGGTGGGGGATGGGATGGTTCCACATGTTGACAAGTGGGTGCCGCTCCATTTGCGTGAGTGGTGTGCATACATGCCTGTCGCTTGTACCAATGGAGCACGCACATGCTCACCCATTGCTTGCACAAGTGGGGATAAACACACACGTGTGGGCTTGCCTGCTGCTTCCGCAGCCCGGTTCCAAACAGCTCACGGCCCAGGGGTTGGGGACCACTGGTGTATGCAAACCTAGAAAATTGGATTCAGTGAAACAATATTAATCATGAGTGTGCATGGTATATGAATATAGTCGCCATGCTGTTCAAACTTGAAATAGCTGCCATTTTGGTCTCCATTTATTCAAATTCTGTGATGTATAACAACCTTGATAGCATTTAGCAAAAAAGATCTAATATGGGAGTGTTTAACACTGGAACATCAGGGAGCTAAAAAAAAAACCCCATTAAATGTGTCAAGGGGTGGGCTGTAGGGTGTGCTATGCAAACACAACTGTAGAAAGATCTATCATAGGTAATCCTTGAATTAGAACAATTGCACTGGAGTTTCCATTGCTAAGGGAAGTGGCCATAAGCAGATCATGTGACAATGTCTCTTAGCAACAGCAATCCTAGCACTCCCTTTTGTCATCGTAACTCCAGCATGGGTTGTTAAGCAGGAAGTGAAGGAGCCCCAGGTAAGGAGTTGAGGTGATGCAGGAGATGGGGAGGCTACAAACAGGCAATGCACTATTTTTTGGGGGGGGGGTTGCAGTACAACACAAACTTATGGAGGCCAGGAAAAGATGGTGCGGGATAACTGTGTGTATGTGTGTGACTACAAGGTGGCAAGAGAAAGAATATGCTAGGGCTGAGGGGCTTCTTGGCTCACCATTTACAGCCCAGCCATGCAGCATAAATCTGCTGTGTCTCCAGAAAGGACCAAAAGTGTAGCATAAAGCTGCCACACAAATTTTTAGGGGGATCAAGGGTGGTGGGGAGGGGGGAGGATCACCTTAGGTCAGGACCAGCCATGTCTGAGGGTTGCGGTGTAGAAAGGGTGGGGGGGGAGGGTGGGGGGTTGAAGGAGGAGGGAGGCATTAGTACGGTCAGTGGGAGAGGCAGATATGGCGGGAGCAGGGGACCATATCGGGTTAGGGGAGCACGCA